>NC_068398.1:5263256-5563256 GCF_023724105.1 Carassius gibelio
TTGTAATTATTTATTTTAAAACTCGCCTATTATTTTTGTAGTGCTGTCAAAATATTAATCATGATTAATCACATAAAACAAATCACATAAAAACACATAAAGTTTTTGTTTGCATAATATATACAGTATATATTTTGAAAATATTTACATATACATGTCTGTATTTATATTCCTATAATTTATATAATGAACAAGCTATTTTTCTGAAATATATACATTCATGTGTGTGTATTTATATAGACATAATAAATATACACAGCACACATACATATAGTGTGTAAACATTTTGGATGCAATTAATCACAATTAATTATTTGACAGACTTTTGCAGATTCAAGAAATCAACACATTTTAAAAGCTGTCAAGATTGAGTGACTCCTGATTTACATTTATGCATCTGGCACAACATGTATCAGTTCTGTATGTTGCATGGGAAGATGGGATCGTCAAAAACATAAACCCACAGCAGAAAAACCCAGCAAAACCATGTCTAAGCATAACTGGACTCATGTGACGTCTGGAGAGCTTGAGGCTTCAGAAACCCTGAGTGGCAGTACGCAGACACTATTAAAAGTTGCATGAACGCTGTGAGAAGTTTGTAAAAGTGTTGTGGGAAGCCAGTGTGGGCAGTGAGAGCGTTTGGCTCAAGGGTCTGGGTGTGTCTGTGCTCATCGACTTTGAGAAGAAACAGCAGCTGGAGGAGCTGGGGGTCTTTAAGGGTCACAAACATCAGAGCGGAAGACTCATCCTCTGAAACAGAGAAAACAGACAAAAAATGAACAGAAACAAGATCAAACATCTACAGACAGTGATATTTGAGAGAATGAGAAAAAAGAAGTGCAGACAGTATCAAAGAAACTGAGAAGGTGCAGGATGTCATTTGGTCCTTGCAGTGGGAGCATTTGTCCGGCGTCAAAAAAAACTTTTTTTGACTTCAGTTCCTCAGTTGGAGAGTGTTTTACTTGGAGATGAATGGAATGAGAATGAGAATCAGAGGGAAAAGAGGAGAAAGGAGTAGAATAAAAAAAGAGACATGAGTTTGAGGAGTGGGTTTGTGACCCTAATAAACCTTTACTAATACTCAGGCAAACACATTCTTCCCGAATAACACAAAAAGTTTTGCTAATGTTTCTGTTATGAAAACATTATTTTATTTTCTGTGAATATTAGAGAAAACATTAGGGTTACATTTGAGCATATTTTAAACATTATGGAAATGTTACTTTTAAAAATCGGTTTGTGCAAGGTTCTCTCAAAGTTAGGAACAAGCATTCTTTTGGTAAATTTATCTATTCTCTAATAATGTTCTCTAATATATATACATCGGCACTGCAAACACACTCTGCCCACAAATATCTTTCCCTTAGCACAGAAAACACCTCGTCCTTCACCTCCTCGCTGCTGGAACACAGGTCCTCTGTGTTTGGGAGCTTCAGGTTTAGAGGAGGGATGTCCCTGAAGGTCAAGAGATCATGTGGGGTCAAGGGTGATCCAGGATTGGAACAGAAATGATCCATGTAATTCATCCTGCACCTTTCGAGAGTGAATCTCCTGGAATTACATTCAAGAACATGTTAACATTTCAAGTTAGATCATTTTATACGTTCACAAGCTTAGCGTAAAATATCTGTATTTTTTTATGCTTCTCCGACTCTTTAGAGAACAAAAACTCAGTTTTTTCAAATGTGGGGTAGGCGCGTGCCTGTGATTCTAATGATTCCGTGCGTGCGCATGCGCGTCCTCGTCTCTCTGCGCGTCTGGTCTGGAGTTTATTCATCAACGCACTACAACTTCAGTATTATTCGCGGTTAGAGGTAAGTTGAAATGTTTATAACGTCCAAGAAAAATAAAACTGGCTTGTGTGGACAAATTATCAGAAGGTTTAGAGTAGAGACATGTGAAAGTTTCGTTATTTTATTCTGTTATTGTAAACAAACTAAAGGTTTGACGCTCAACTGAAGACTGAGGGAACGGTTATAAATAAACCGACACGTTATTCTGACTTGCTTCATTCATACGTGTTTGTGAAGTGTCTATTCCTACAGAAAGACAGACAGGTGTCTAGACAAAATAATTCGTCACATTACAGTTATTCGAATGAGATTTGAGGCATAAATTAACTTAATTGTTAAAAATCTTCTAATAGGCTTCGCTTTATTTGATTTGATTTTGGCGTGAAATGTGAACGCAGTTTATCTTTTTCTATTTGTAAATATTTCTTATTTGGTATTTATGAAACAGATTGCTAAGATGTTGCTGAAAATATTTTAAGGTTGATGGTAGTGTGTTGATAACTTGCCAGGGTGTTGTTATGCAGAGAAAAATCATGATGAAAAGTACAATACATGAAGAAGAAAGCATGGCCTGAATGAATGAGAGAGCAGTGTGAGATAAACACATAATGTTTCTATCTCTTCCCACTCACTTCCTCAGTCTGTCTGATGGACTGTGTGTGTGTGTGTGTGTTTGTAGAGACACACACACAGGTGTAATTAAACTCCATCAATTACAGTCTGGATGGATGGATATTTGACCTGTAATTTAAACTGTGTAAATGGGGCTGTGAGGAGATAATTTATTCTGTAGTTTCATGAAGATTAAGCATGTTTCCCCAGAATTCACATTATTTTAATATCTTTGTATATTTATTTAATTTTATATTATTTTAATTTAATGTTGTTCCTAATTAATTATTTAGAAAATTAAATTTCAAAATAATTAAGAACAATATTACATTTAGATACAAGAAATATAGGTAAAAGAAATACTACCATATGCATACCTACCATATCCACACATACATGTATATGTGTGTATGCATATGTATAAAGATTACCTGGTATACTTAAGTCCGGTGTTTGACTCTCTTTCTCAGGACACACGTCACGGTTTAAAAGGACAATCCTGACTGATGAGCGGCTAAATGGATTGAGACGGTCCGTCGAGAGAAAGAATAGGAGGAGAGAGATAGAGGATGAATGATCCAGCTAATCCAGGCCAATCCCAGCCGTGCAGACTCCTCTGGAGCCACACACAAAACACGGCGGATCACAATCTGATGTGCTTTAGACGGACTGTTTGGGAGAAGTTCTGCATCATGTAAATCTGAAGAAGTCACTAATGAGTTAACAGTGAGATTCAGTGATTCTTTTAAAATGATGGTGACATGCAAAAAATTTTTGAAGATATTTTGTGTATGAAACATATTTTTTTCTACTTATAGACAGTGTGCAGGCTTTCTGTGTTCACTAGCAGGTGTTTACATTCTTCGTAAGTCCTATTAGGCTTTAACAGGTTATTTTGAAATATATATATATATATATATATATATATATATATATATATATATATATTACAGACATGTGAACATTTAAAAACAAATGTGCACTTGTAGTCAGTATTTATTAGTAGATTTGATGGCATTCATATCTTTCGCCTGAGTTGGTCATAACGACACTTTTTAAAACAGTGGCATTTTTAAAGGATATTATAATTTTCAATTATAAATTAAAGTTTGAATCTGATCAGATCACAGAACAACACTTATAAGCTTATTAGAAATTAGTTAAAAGTGCTGTTCTGCTTAATTAATGCCTTTATATTTACATATAAGTGGATAAGACACATGCCTTTGGTGTGAGAGACCCCGGTTCGAATCCACTGTGAGACACCAATGTGTCCCTGAGCAAGACACATAACCCCTAGTTGCTCCAGAGGCGTGCAACCTCTGACATTTATAGCAATTGTAAGTCGCTTTGGATAAAAGCGTCAGCTAAATTAATAAATGTAATGTAAATGTTATTCCCAGTGTTATTATAGACATGGTATTCCACCATCTCTCTCTGGATTTGTTTTCAGGATTCTTTGACATTTGTTTGGCATTTATTGTGTTTTATTTATCTGGGTATTTAATCGCTTTGTTAAACTAGCATTTTTTAAGCCTTTTTTTTTTTGACAACTCAATTTTTCCATCAATGACATTTTTTGGTTTTCTTTTTAATGATTATTTGACATTAATTTACTATTTATTCTGTTGCATTTACATCTGGCATCTGTTTACATTTGTGAAGCACATCATCAACTTGATATTTAGAGACAGACCTTTTGGATTTGGTTTTGAGGATCATTTAAGTCATATTTCTCGTCATGAGTCTGTGAAAGTTGCCGGTGATCAGAGGCCTGGGATCCACGTCTCACGGCAAACATCAGTTTAAGATTGACCTGTCGGAGGACATGATCAGTCCACCACTCGGTGACGTCCGCCACACGATGCACGTAGGCCGTGGTGGGGATGTGTTCGGTGACACTTCGTTTCTGAGAAACTACGGCGGATCAATTAACAGCAATGGCCTACGTTATCCTGATTCACCCTTTGACTCCAAACCGACACGTTTTTAGTCGAGAACGTAACAGCACATACGAAAGACTCCCCTGTCCCGGTTCAGAGGAGGCTCACAGGACTTCTCGTCCCCTCCGCCGCCCATCGTTAAAAACGGCATCTCTCTGCCT
The DNA here is from genome assembly GCF_023724105.1 of Carassius gibelio. Lineage (NCBI taxonomy): Eukaryota > Metazoa > Chordata > Actinopteri > Cypriniformes > Cyprinidae > Carassius > Carassius gibelio. Next base: position 5,267,766 of record NC_068398.1, read on the forward strand.
CAACTCAACATGAGGAAGGACGGCCTGATGAGGGCACTGATGCCCTCCTCCACCAGCTCACCGGACGAGCTGCTCTGCTCCTACGGTACCTACACAGACACCAAACACATCTGTTATATTTAGGGCTGTCACTAACAATTATTTTGATAATCGAGTACTCAGTCGATTGTTCTGACTGTTTACAGAGTAATCGTAAAAAATACATCATGTATTAATTAAATGCAATAGAACTAACACACAGTATGCATTGCATCAAAGGCCTGCAGAGGGCGCCAATGGCTTGACGATTGTTTTTACTCTCAGCATGATGTAGTCCTTTAATATTGACAAAATATTTAATTCAAATTTCAACTTAATCTTTAATATTTGGCCATTTCCTTATGACAAAATTGCTAAAGCCACTGTAATTACTTGAATCAAAGACATCAAAATGTGTAAACTCAGAGTGAGGGTTTGAGCTATTATTTGCTAAATTGCTAATTAATCGTTGAGCCGTTTTTGTATGCGTACACTAGTGATGGTGCTAACTGCATTCCCGGATGAACGTTATGAATCCAAACTCACAGCATTATGCAGAGATGGAGTTTGAGACACTCTAGACATGTAGTGTGTAGTTATTTCTGTAGATATTCTTATAATAGGGATTATAGATATTTTATTAGTTTTTATAATAGTTATCATAATAGTTATTGTTATGGCTATTATTATTATTTTGTTATTATCACTTGTCTTTCTAGTTATTGTTATAGCTATTGTTATCATTTTTGGTGAAGTAATCACTAATTATTGCTATAGTTATATGCATAAAGTTATTATTGTTTTCATTATAGTTATTATCATTAAAGTTAAATGTATAATTATTGTCATCACCATAGATATCTTTATAGTTATTGTTATAATTATTATAGTTATTTGTATAATTCTCTTTTTAGTTATCACTATCACACACACACAAATATACAAACACAAACATCATTAAAAATAAAATAAAACTATGCCGCAGAAGTAGAAATATAAACTATGTTGATATAGAAGTATAGACTATAAAACTGTTGTTGATCTGCTACATTATGTAATCTAAAGTTGAGCTATTTTTAACTTTACACAGTATTTAAAAAAACTTCTCTCTTGAAAATGAGACGCTGAGAAAACAGTCTTCTGGAATGACCAAAGACACAGACAGACTGAATGACCTTTGATCAGTTTGAGCACAAACACACACACACACCTGCAGAAGACTCACACAGTTGAGTATATGAGGGAGGCTCAGAAGGAAAGAGCTGTGATGTTTTCAGTGGTATGTGTGTTTAATGTCTCTGGAATTCTGGAATTTCCCTTATTCTGAGAAACCCCAAACCAACTCTGAAAGACTGACATAAAGACTAAATATAACACACACACACACACACACTGCACATAGGTCTCATCCTGCCACCTACTGGACAGTGAGCACAATACAGGAGTCAATCTAAATCTCCTGTAAGTACAGCAGATACATGTGAAAAAGTGTCAGATTATGTGACATTGATGGCCAGTTGTCTATCGGGTTTTGCTCCTTGTAATTAAAACAGACACTTGCAGGCATTCATTACATTTATGCATTTGGCCGGCACTCTTATCTATAGTGACTTCAGAAACACATTATTTTTCCTCTCTTCTCCTGCAGGTCTTCATTCTGGTTTCCTCACACTGCCTCGATTATCCCGACTTGACCAATGCTTTGCAGAAACTGAATTGCTCAGTGAAGACAGTGGACGGAGTTCTTTACTCGAGAACAGCGAGGTCTTGATGATGTGATCTGATTCCCTCTCGTCCTTTATGGTGGACCTTGGTCCCTACCTCATGAGCGAGGTTCTGGAGTTGATTGACAGCTCCTGCTGCCTCATTAAGAGCCATCAAGATCAGGAGATTGAGGAAGTAGGACAGCAGAGCTCTATCTTTGAGACGGAAAATGTAAATGGATCATAAATGTCAGAAAAGAGATGCTTCAGTCAGGCGTCCGATTGGACCAGACATCACTATCAAGCCCAGGAGGTTCAAGCAGGCTGCTAGCATGCTAACACGTCACTTTGGAGGAGGAAGACCTGAAGAGGAGCGTCAGAGATCTTCATCTTTTAGACACATCAGGACACCGTACAGCTTCACTAAGACAGAGGAAGAAATTAAAGTATGAACACCAGAGCAAATAGTGTTGTGTGTTCCAGGTGTATTATCAAGTGTTAATAAGAGTGATTGCCTGGGGGAAGAAACTGTTCCTGTGCCTGGCCGTTCTGGTGCTCAGAGCTCTGTAGCATCAACCAAACGAGATGGTCCCCACTCCAGAACACAAGATCCAGGGGCTTCATTTAATTGCTGCAGGTTTTAATGGTGCTTTTTTTAAACCCACAATCAAACTCTTTCATTCATCTGCTAGTTGTTGATTCTCCACAGTGCTGGGGGATGGAGTCTCGTAGTTGATCTCTTTCAGACCTTTCCACACTGAAGCAGTGTCACTGGAAGACAACTGGATCTTTAGATTTTCAGAATATTTTTTCTTTGCCACTCTGATAAGGGCAGTTATGATATTTAAAAGAATCCAGAACCTGAAAGAGACCTGCTATACACACTGAAGTCATCTAAAGTATTTCTTTATAAATGAACATCATTCAGATGAGCAAACATTCAGCTGTAAATTTCTTTGTTTGTCGATTAAACTTGGAATCAAATGAATCTGTCCTGTACATATTTTCACAAGTATACTTATATTTTTGTTGTTTTTATGTGCATATGCATTTACAAAACCAAAAGACAATGACCAGGATTTGTAGCATCTTAATTAAACACAGATCTACAGTAGATCTTTCTGCTAAAGCCAGTGTGAAAATATTCATCTTATCTGTATTATTTTTGCATTATAACATTAATATTTTGTATACAGAAATAACAGATACATTTAACAGAATCATTTGTCCAGTTTCATGCTTAGAGCTGGCAGAAATATGTATTTCTGAGTGAACGTAATTCAAGCACAAATTAAATGTTCATGTACAGTATTGTTCAAAATAATAGCAGTACAATGTGACTAACCAGAATAATCAAGGTTTTTAGTATATTTTTTATTGCTACGTGGCAAACAAGTTACCAGTAGGTTCAGTAGATTCTCAGAAAACAAACAAGACCCAGCATTCATGATATGCACGCTCTTAAGGCTGTGCAATTGGGCAATTAGTTGAAAGCAGTGTGTTCAAAAAAATAGCAGTGTCTACCTTTGACTGTACAAACTCAAAACTATTTTGTACAAACATTTTTTTTTCTGGGATTTAGCAATCCTGTGAATCACTAAACTAATATTTAGTTGTATGACCACAGTTTTTTAAAACTGCTTGACATCTGTGTGGCATGGAGTCAACCAACTTGTGGCACCTCTCAGCTGTTATTCCACTCCATGATTCTTTAACAACATTCCACAATTCATTCACATTTCTTGGTTTTGCTTCAGAAACAGCATTTTTGATATCACCCCACAAGTTCTCAATTGGATTAAGGTCTGGAGATTGGGCTGGCCACTCCATAACATTAATTTTGTTGGTTTGGAACCAAGACTTTGCCCGTTTACTAGTGTGTTTTGGGTCATTGTCTTGTTGAAACAACCATTTCAAGGGCATGTCCTCTTCAGCATAGGGCAACATGACCTCTTCAAGTATTTTAACATATGCAAACTGATCCATGATCCCTGGTATGCGATAAATAGGCCCAACACCATAGTAGGAGAAACATGCCCATATCATGATGCTTGCACCTCCATGCTTCACTGTCTTCACTGTGTACTGTGGCTTGAATTCAGAGTTTGGGGGTCGTCTCACAAACTGCCTGTGGCCCTTGGACCCAAAAAGAACAATTTTACTCTCATCAGTCCACAAAATGTTCCTCCATTTCTCTTTAGGCCAGTTGATGTGTTCTTTGGCAAATTGTTACCTCTTCTGCACATGCCTTTTTTTTAACAGAGGGACTTTGCGGGGGATTCTTGAAAATAGATTAGCTTCACACAGACGTCTTCTAACTGTCACAGTACTTACAGGTAACTCCAGACTGTCTTTGATCATCCTGGAGGTGATCATTGGCTGAGCCTTTGCCATTCTGGTTATTCTTCTATCCATTTTGATGGTTGTCTTCCGTTTTCTTCCACGTCTCTCTGGTTTTGCTCTCCATTTTAAGGCATTGGAGATCATTTTAGCTGAACAGCCTATCATTTTTTGCACCTCTTTATAGGTTTTCCCCTCTCTAATCAACTTTTTAATCAAAGTACGCTGTTCTTCTGAACAATGTCTTGAACGACCCATTTTCCTCAGCTTTCAAATGCATGTTCAACAAGTGTTGGCTTCATCCTTAAATAGGGCCACCTGATTCACACCTGTTTCTTCACAAAATTGATGACCTCAGTGATTGAATGCCACACTGCTATTTTTTTGAACACACCCCTTTCAACTAATTCAACTAATTGCCCAATTGCACAGCCTTAAGAGCGTGCATATCATGAATGCTGGGTCTCATTTGTTTTCTGAGAATCTACTGAACCTACTGGTAACTTGTTTGCCACGTAGCAATAAAAAAATATACGAAAAACCTTGATTATTCTGGTTAGTCACATTGTACTGCTATTATTTTGAACAATACTGTATGTAGTGAATATACGTGATATTTCTATCTGTAGTAGAAAAAATTATATTAACTATTAACTGTTAAAATAAAAATATATATTTTCAGGAACATGATGTTGTATTTTACTTAACCTAATTGGAGAATGTAAAAAAATAAAATAATGATTTAAAAAAAAATGCTGCATATTTGGCGCTCTTGGCACCATCGTTAAATGATTCAAATCAATCAGCATTTACTTCCTATAAACTTTAATCTTCTTCCTGGTTTTAGTACCTATAAGATTTCCGTTCTCAAACAGTTTACAGTGTTGTTTTGTGTTAAATATGTAAGGCAAGAACCATCCTCAAAAAGAGCTAAGATCGAGCCCAAATTAAAAAAAAACATCTTAAGACTTAAAGTTGCTCCTAACTTAGGAGCAAATCTTAAATATAATGGGCATGTCAGTCCTAAATGTAGGACTCTTAAATTTTAGTTCTTAGAGTATTTCTCAAAGCGTTATACTAAAACTAGCTCCTAAATCTGTGAAACATTAGGAGTAGTGAAGAGGACTAAGTCACTAAGACCAAGCTAAAACTATCCTAAGGGGCCGTTCACATTTCGCGTCTTTTGCGTGCGCAAGTTCGTGATTTCCAATGTAGGCGCGCGGTATGCGTGCTCATAATGGAAGCGACGTGTTCGCCACGCGCAACTTTTCAGAATGCCGCAAGCGCACCACGGGTCATGTGACAAGAACTAACCAATCAGCTTCATCCTTTCCCGTAACAAAGTTGAAAACTCAGCCAAGATGAAGGAACAGCTGTTCATAGCTGTATTTGGATTGCCATTTTGAAATAAATTTAGTAGCAGAGCTACTGAGAGCGATTTTTTGAGCTCCAAATCCATTTATCCTTTGCTGAAATTTCCGCGTCTTCATGGAGAGAGCACGTCATGGTTGCTTAGCAAAGGCAGACGCCTCAGGAGCGCTTCTGCCCGAGCGCATTGGAGAAGGTGGCGCGTCTAGCGTTTTCCACGCGTTTTTAGGCGCGATATGTGAACGGCCCCTAAAAGGGCTGTTGCCGGCAATCTGCCTCGGAATATAAACATTTTAGAAACATTTGACGATAATGAGCTTTTAAAAAGGTGTCACCTTTGGTTTTAGAGGTTATCCCAACTCCAAATTTTCCTTTGGTTATGTTCTTTTTTTTTTTTATTAACCAGCTGGGCAAGAAGTAACAGCTGTGCTTGTGTCCAGTTTGGTTTTCTTTTACGTTTGCATGCCTTATGTATATCAGCAATGATTATTCTACTCTGTTTATTAAAAAGCAGTTTAAATGCATATTCACTAATTATGAGAAGCACATGTGTGTCACAGACACACCAGGCTCCAACACCAACCAATCACAGCGCACACCATCACCAGAATACTGATCACACTCACTTGCCCCTCATCAACCTGCAATCTCCCAGCACTCAAAAGACACGCACACACGCGTAGTCACTGTCCGGTCTCGTTCGTAACTAAGTCAAGCCTACCTGCTATCCCCAAGGACTAATACTTACTATACTTACTTACTATACTTTGATACTTACCTACCTCCAGCGATCTCCAGTTTCCTCCTGTTCCCATCGTGTGTGTGTGTGTCATCGTCCTCCATTGACTCAAGCCTCCACCTCTCGGATCATCACTCCTCCAAGACATCAAGAGAGTATCCGCACCCATTACTCATTACTTCTGCCCCAAACGAGCCTCCAAGCTGCCTCAACACTGGCCATGGGACTGCGCTGTAGATCTGCTTCCGGGTGAGCCAGTGCCAATGGGAAGGATCTACCCCCTTTCTATCCCAGAAGAGAAGGCCATGGAGGAATACATCAAGGAGGCGCTGGCGTAAGGCTACATCCGTCCATCTACTTGCCCTGCTGCTTTGAGTTTCTTCTTTGTGGAGAAAAAGGACGGAGGCTTGCGGCCATGTATTTATTATCGCTCCCTCTACAATGTCACCGTGTAATTCCGATACCCAGTTCCTCTCATTCCAGTGGCCCTGGAACATCTCTGTTGTGCCACTGTCTTCACCAAGTTGGACCTCTGCAGCGCATATAACCTCATCGGAATACGTGAGGGGGACAAGTGGAAGACCGTCTTTATCACCCCTTCTGGACACTGGAGTACCTTGTGATGCCATATGGCCTAGTCAACGCCCCCTCCGTATTTCAGGACTTCATACATTCATTTCAGGTGCTCCGGGGGTTTACATCTATGAAATCCTCATTTACTCCCGGAGCTTGGCGGATCATCGACAGCACGTTGCGGAGGTCCTGAAACGCCTGAGGGTGTCCCAACTCTATCTGAAAGCAGAGAAGTGCTCCTTCCATCAGCCCTCAGTGCAGTTCCTTGGTTACAACATCGGTAGCAGTGGAACCCGGATGTATGAAAGGAAGGTGGATGCCATCAGGAACTGGCCAACACCCATTACCATTAAAGAACTTAATACGGAGACATTCAATACCCTGAAGGAGGCCTTCACCACCGCCCTTCTCCTGGTCCATCCCGACAGGCCTTTCATCGTGGAGGTCGATGCCTCCACCACAGGGGTAGGAGCGGTACTCTCCAAGCAGCAGGGGAACCCCAGCCGACTCCATCCATGTGGCTTCTTTTCCCGCAAGCTCAACCTGGCGGAGGCAAACTATGACTTCGGCAACCGAGAGCTTCTAGCCATCAAGTTGCTGCTTGAAGAGTGGAGGCATTGGCTGGAGGGAGCCAAACATCCTTTCCTGGTACTCACAGACCACAAGAACCTTGAGTATCTGCATATGGCCAAGAAGCTTAACCCCAGGCAAGCTCAATGGGCACTATTCTTTACCCGATTTAATTTCTAAATTTCCTTTTGACCCGGATCCAAGAATATCAGGGCTGACTTCTTACCCAGTTTTTACACTCCTGAAGAAAACCAGGAGGAACCTAAAGCAGTACTCCCAAAAAAACTGATAGTCAGCCCAATCATTTGGTCCACAGAGACCCTCCTCCAATTCCTCCACCAATGCTCCGCCGGGTTGTCCACCGGGCTTGCAATACATCACCAGGACACGGCGCACTCCACTCATCCACTCTGCTCACACCTCACTAGGCACTGGCCACCCGGGGGTCAATGAAACCCTCTCGCTGCTGAAGGAACGCTTCTGGTGGCCCAGCATGGCATCCAACATCAGAAGGTACATTCTAGGATGTAGGTAATGCGCCATCTCGAAGAGTCCACATCATCTAAATCCTTCCTCTACCTGTTCCTAACCATCCATGGTCACACCTAGGGGTGGATTTCATCACGGACCTGCCACCTTCTAAAGACTGTACCTGTATTCTTGTAATTGTTGATAGATTCTCTAAATCATGCCGTCTGATTCCTTTAAAGGGACTACCCACGACCATGGAAACCACGGGGCTTATGTTCAACTACGTCTTCCAGTAATTTGGCATCCATGAGGATATTGTTTCCAACAGAGGTCCCCAATTCATCTCCCGAGTCTGGAAGGCCTTTCATTCCCTCCTAGTTGTGCCGGTCAGCCTGTCATCTGGATACCACCCTCAGTCGAACGGGCAGACAGAGAGTACCTTCTGTCATGGCCACCAGGACTCTTGGAAACAGTTCCTGGGGTGGGCCGAGTACCTTCACTGCTGGGGTGAGCTGAGACCTTCACTGCTCTGAAGCTGCAGCCTACCAACCAGGACAGAAGGTCTGGCTGTCAACCAGGGACATCCATCTGCATCTACCATGCCGCAAACTGAGTCCCAGATTCATTAGACCATTCACCATCACAGAGCAGATCAAGCTGCTCACCTACAAGCTACAACTCCTGAGTATCGTATCCACCCCACATTTCAGGTGTCACTCCTCAAAACTCACCACCCTTCTGTCTCCCTCTCTACGGAACCTGGCGTAGCCGCAGCCGAAGCCCCCCTTCCACTCATCCTGGACAATGGTGCTGCCAACGAGGTTCATGAGATCTTGGATTCCTGACGCTCTGGTGGACAACTTGAGTACCTAGTGGACTGGGAAGGTTATGGTCCAGAGGAACGCTCATGGGTCCCACGCAACGACATCCTGGACCCGAACCTGCTGGACACCTTCCACACGAATCACCTTAACAGACCTGCCTCACAGGGTAGAGGAAGACCACTACGACGTCGGGGTCCTCGGCCCTCAGGAGCTGGCCGTGGGGAGGGGGGTTCTTTCACAGACAGCTGCAACACCACCCAATCACAGCATAAACCATCACCAGAATACTGATCACACTCACCTGCCCCTCATCAACCTGCAATCTCCCAGCACTCAAAAGACATGCACAGACACGCAGTCACTGTCCGGTCTCGTTCGCAACTAGATCAAGCCTACCTGCTAACTCCAAGGAATAACCGTGTTCTATACTTACCTACCTCCAGCGATCTCCAGTTACCTCCTGTTCCCATTGTGTGTGTGTGTGTGTCATCGTCCTCCATCCTCTCAAGCCTCCACCTCTTGGATCATCACTCCTCCAAGACCTCAAGACAGTATCCGCACCCATTACTCACTCTGCACCTCTTCACCTTCAGTTTGACTCACCATTGTTCACCGTTACCTCTGCTTGTGTTGAATAAACATCATTCTCTCTCTCCGGTCCCTACTTACTGTAACAATGTGTAAGAGGCTGCCAATTAGCTGAACATATACTTTTATTTAGTGTTTAATTAGTGACAGTTAGCCTGCATTTTAAATATTAATATTATTTTAAACAGACATACAGCGTGCATACCTTAACATGATGCTTCAATTGATCACATGGTGAAATATCATTGTGGGTTTTGTTTAATAAATTCCATAAAATGTCATACAACACAAAATACAGAAATTGGACATTTTATTTGCTCCAAGTTTAAATGGGGGTGAAATGCCATTTCATGCATACTGAATTTTGTACACTTTTAAAGAGTTAAGTTGTACGTTTGAAGGAGTATTTTTGGAACAATGTCCGGTTTGTCACAAGTTTCGGAAAGTTTTTTTTCGAGCATGGGTCTGTGTGACGTTAGATGGAGCGGAATTTCCTTATATGGGTGCTAAGAGCACTTCTCCCGGAAGAGCGTGCGCGTGCCCGTAGAGCAGAGCGGAGACATTCATTGATCAGAGCGAGAGCGAAATGTCACAAAAGAAGTGTGTTTTTGGTTGCCAGGGCAAGACAACCCTGCACAGATTAACAAAAAAAAAACATTAAGGGACCAGTGGACGGAGTTTATTTTTACAGAGCATCGACGGAGTCGTGCAAGTGTTTTTGTTTGTTCCCTGCATTTCGAAGATGCTTGTTTTACAAACAAGGCCCAGTTTGACGCCGGATTTGCGTATCGTTTATTTCTTGATGATGCAATCCCAACAAAAAAGGTTCACGATCATGTGTTGGAACCGCAGGCGGTGAGTAAAACTGCTTCAAATATCTCTGTGTTGTTAACTTAGCTATCGGTGTGTAAGCATAACAAGTAAACCTAGTACACCTTTAAAGAAAAAAAAAGACTACATAAAGTGGAAATTAGTCATTTTCCAAAACCGCTAAGCAAATATATACAGTTTCAATACATACCACATAGAGACGTCCTGCTGTAGTTGTTGCTGCTGCTGCTCTCGTTCAGTTTCAGCCTCGGGATCTGATTCTGGATCATAAATAAACGGCTGAATCTGACTGTTATCCATGGTTTGTTTTGGATGATGGTTTTTTTTCCTCACGGTAATGTCACAACTTCCAAACGTTCTCAACGCAAAAGCCTACTCACGCTCGTGATTCTTTAGCTCCGCCCACACGTCACGCCTCCAGCGTCTCGTGTTTTTCCGGAAAAAAAACGACACAGACTATTTTTCTCTTATAAATATAATAAAACTAAAGAATTTTGAAGATATTAAGGATGCAGTACTACTCTATAGGTACTCAAGATTAACAGGAGATTGAGTACCTATAGAGTACCCCTTTAATTGAATAATATCTTTTGAGTGGATAACAACATGGCTGAAAATAAACCAAATCAAATATCAACGTAAAAATTATGATTAGGTTTTCTGATGAGCAGGAGTATTTCAGAACAGAGTTCTCTATACTTGAATCACGTTATGCTAACATTATTAGCATTTTAGCAACTCTCCTTCCTTGACAGGAAATGGGTCCAGACAGTTTGAGCATTGTTGACCCTTATAGCTTTAAGACCACAGATGTTCCCTGAAGTCCTACATCACCTATGCCCAATGACATGTTGTAACAATGTGCAAATTGCCAAACAAATGCAAAATATATTTAATTAAAAATTAAACTATTATTCAGCTTACATTACTATGTTGATTTTGGATCTTTCACTGATTAAAGATCCAAAACAAAAGCAAAATATATTTCATAAAAAATTAAACTATTATTCAGCTTACATGACTATGTTGATTTTGGATCTTTCACCGATTAAAACATGTATGTAACAATTACTGAAGTTTGTGTGAAAAGAACTAAAACTCCCGGATGCTTAAATACCTGTTCTGCTAGTTCAGTGTACAAAAAAAAAAAACACTGGTTCATCCACTTCACACAACTGAACTCACACTTCTCAGAGGAATGTCTTGTTTGGTCATGAACAGATTAACACTTCAACACAAGGTACAGCTTCTTTTATGACATTTATTACTCTTGTTTTATTGATTATGAGTTTATATCTGGAAATATAAAGAGGAGTGTAAAATGTATAAATATAAGTGCTCTTTAATAGTAGAAGCTTTCAGTTTCACTTTGTTTTCACCCTATGCCCAATGACAACGTTTATGTTGTAACAATGTGCAAATTGCCAAACAAAAACTAAGTATATTTATTTAAAAATGTAATTTTTTATTCATCTTGCATTAATATGTTGCTTTTGGATCTTTCACTGATTAAAACATGTATTTAACAATTACTGAAGTTTGTGTGAACAGAACTAAAACACCCGGATGCTTAAATACCTGTTCTGCTAGTTCAGTGTACAAAACCGTGTAAACATGGTGTAGGCTGATAAATTGCAGATGTTTACTTGTATATATAGTTTTTTATACAATATGGATTTCTTCAAAGAAGCTTTACATAGGTGTAAATAAGTAAAAGAAGTGTCAGAGTTCTTAATTTTTAGGTCATTTCAATTACTGAATCTGGGAACCCTCATTATAATGTAAGTATAGATACCATGCACTTTCAAAAATTTCATGGGATGTTTTGTGAAGTGATTTTAGTTTCTGGTGACCTAACTAATGCAGAATATATTAAAGGGACGTGTTCAAACAAATGTCTGAAATGTCTGAAGTTCCTTTGAAATCATACTCTATGCACCTAAACCAGTTTTACACGTGACTTGTCTTCTTTTCAATGCTGCTTCTCATAGACAACAGTCTAAAAATTATCCAGAGGGGATACTGTAACCTGTCATCAGAGCATAAAACAAACATTTATGCAACATTAAGGGTTAGTTCACCGAATAATCAAAATGATGTAATTAATAACTCACCCTTGTGTCGTTCCGAACCTGCGAGACCTCTGTTTATCTTCAGAACAAAGTTTAAGATATTTTAGATTTAGTCTGAGAGCTCTTAGTCCCTCCATTGAAGCTGTGTGTACGGTATACTGTCCATGTCCAGAAAGGTAAGAAAAACATCATCAAAGTAGTCCATGTGACATCATAGTGTCAGTTAGAAATTGTTGAAGCATCGAAAATACATTTTGGTCCAAACTACGACTTTATTCAGCATTGTCTTCTCTTCCGTGTCTGTTGTAAAAGAGTTCGAAACAAAGCAGTTTGTCATATCCGGTTCCCGAATGAATCATTCGATGTAACCGGATCTTTTTGAACCAGTTCACCAAATCGAACTGAATCGTTTTAAACGGTTCGCGTCTCCAATATGCATTAATCCACAAATGACTCAAACTGTTAACTTTTTTAATGTGGCTGACACTTCTGAGTTCAAACAAACCAATATCCCTGAGTAATTCATGTACTCAAACAGTACACTGACTGAACTGCAGTGAAGAGAGAACTGAAGATGAACACCGGACCGTGCCAGATAACAAACAACAGACTGACTCGTTCTTGAGTAAAGAACCGGTTGCATAAGTTTTCGGATCACCAGTAGTTCTTTCTGACAGTTCGATTCAATAAACCAGTTGAAGAAAACGGTTCACCAGTTCTTTTGCGGTCGACGTAATGACGTCATTGGCGATGATTGCCCTTGATTCAAGCCTTCCGTTTACCTGCGCTCATAACACTAGCACAGAATCAGTTCAGAATCAATCACCAAAAGAATCAGTTCGGTTCAGACGCCCTGTGTGTCGGTCTGCTTCACGCTGAATCACACATGTGCAGTATATCATCAGCTCCTCGGTTCTCGAATCGGACTCGTCTGACACAAACGGTTCTTGACTCAATGAATGAATGGAGGTGGAGCTACTGTTAAGCTACTGTAGGTAGTTCGGTATTGAGACGTTTTAATAAATTATCGTTTTTTTACGATTGACGATGCGATTGACAATGTTGTGATAAGTAGGCTATACCAACTTTGTAACTCGTACCCCTCCGACACTGAACATAGCAGACGTATGTACCTTATACAGGAAGCTATCAATCAGGAAGGTATCAGGATTATGAGTTATTTTTCATTTTTAGTTTTTGATTAATCACTTGGATTAATCATTCATTTTGACAGCACTAATGTTTATTGTAAATAGTCAACCACACAAGAGTAATTGTTTCTTAGCCTGCACCAATGTTCTAGTCTATTGCCCTCGCAGATTCCTGCAGCTAAGCTTGGATGTACATTTACATTCCATTAAAGGTTATTTAATGGAACCCTTCGACTGGGAGTCCGACTGGGGAAGTCGTGGCCTAATGGTTAGAGGGTTGGACTCCCAATCGAAGGGTTGTGAGTTCTAGTCTCGGGCCGGACGGAATTGTGGGTGGTGCATGAACAGCTCTCTCTCCACCTTCAATACCACGACTTAGGTGCCCTTGAGCAAGGCATCGAACCCCCAACTGCTCCCCGGGCGCCGCAGCATAAATGGCTGCCCACTGCTCCGGGTGTGTGCTCACAGTGTGTGTGTGTGTTCACTGCTCTGTTTGTGTGCATTTCGGATGGGTTAAATGCAGAGCACAAATTCTGAGTATGGGTCACCATATTTGGCTGAATGTCACTTTTCACTTCACTTGATGACATGCCTCTAAAGTTTGACTTTTTGCACCATAACAATACTTATAGGCAACTAGTCATCATATCTCTAGTTCTTTAATGTATTTGCATTGTACTAAAGTGCGTTCATTTTCAATGTGCATATATGCGGCTGAAACATGTAGCCTAGTGCATCCCAAATTTTTAAACATGAACATTTTAATATAACATTATAGTCATTATGGACTATAGCCTTTAGAAAAATGTTTTTTGAGGAGGAGGGGTAGTGCACAATAGGCCCCTGTGGCACGGCCTAAGCTTTTGTTCTTAATGGCAATTTTTTTCCCTTTCCTTACATTACTTTTACTTTTATACTTTAAGTAGTTTTTTTAAACCAGTACTTTTACTTGAGTAAAAAGCTTGAGTTGATACTTCAACTTCTACAAAAGTCTTTTTAAACCCTATTATCTATATTTCTACTTGAGTAATAAATGGGAATACTTTTGACACCACTGATTAATGCGTAATGGAGACATGAACCGCTTAAAATGATTCAGTTTGATTTGGTGAACTCGTTCAACAAGATCTGGTTACATCGAATGATTCGTTCACGAACCGGATATGACAAACTGCTTTGTTTTGAACTCTCTCTCACAACAGACACGGAAGAGAAGACAATGCTGAATAAAGTCGCAGTTATTGCTATTTTTGGACCAAAATGTATTTTCGATGCTTCAACAAACTCTAACTGACCCTCTGATGTCACATGGACTACTTTGATGATGGTTTTCTTACCTTTCTGGACATGGACAGTAGACCGTACACACAGCTTCAATGGAGGGACTGAGAGCTCTCAGACTAAATCTAAAATATCTTAAACTGTGTTCTGAAGATAAACGGAGGTCTCACAGGTTTTGAACGACATGAGGGTAGATTATTAATGACATAATTTTGATTATTGGGTGAACTTACCCTTTAATAAAACTGTTACAATATACAAAAACACTTATTTCTGTTCTTTATCGCTTCTCAAAGGTCTATTTTTTTTCTTTTTTTTTTTCTTTTTTGTATAATCAATCAATTAGTAAAACATGAATGAATGTGAATATACAGTATGTAAATGCCCACAGGGTGATGAACAATGAGACAGACCTGAAAGACGTTCAGATGAGCTGACGCACTGCATACAGACACATACAACATCAGTGGATGACACAATGGCCGACAGAGAAGGCAGATGTGAGTTAAACTTTCATGATCAGTCCTCTTAATGTGGCCATATTCAGCAACAGAAAATCAACAGACTAATTTTAACGGCTAAAAACTCCTAAATGGTCATTAATAAGAGTGACAACTGTGTTTAATAACTAAACCCGCGAAGTGGTATTATCAGTACCACCGCTCCCTATATGCAGAGTACACAGTCTGCATAGGGCACCAACTCCCAGAGGGGGCACACCATCCCAGTTGCTCAAAAAAACAAAACAAAACCAAAAAAACATTGGCCATTCTCCCATCCGCGCTCACGACCGCTCGCACCTCATGGTTGCGGATGAATGTTCAGAATTGATGGATGGACATCTTTGCCCGGGTAAAGGACATCAGCAATCCGGCGCAGAGAGAAGAAAACCTGTTAAGAAAATAACAGGCAGAGTTGGCTTGACGTTGGACGTTCGAGAGTCTCAAATTTAGGGACCGTCTCTTAAGTTACATGCGATATTTGTATAAATTTTTTTAACATCAGTAGCATTTGAGGAGAATGATTTACAGTCATAAAAACAACAATAATTGTTCATCTAGGTGTCAGCTATAATGCACAATTGAATTGAATGTTTGATATTTATTAAAATAAACTGTAAATCATATGTAAATTATGAGGATTCAAATATTATATAAATTATATTTGAGGAGAAAGACTTGCAGTCATAAAACAATTGTAATGTGTTCATTTAGGTGTCAGCTACAATGCACACTTTATAAATTTTTTGGTAAAAAGAAGACCCGTTGAAAGTTTTTTTTTTTTCAGGTTCCCTTACGAAAATGACCCATGGTTTTAACAATAACACCACAAATCATCATTCTTGTAGCCATGGTAACTGCAAATTAACCATGGTTTTGTTACTTCAAATAATAATTTACAAAGAAGTATTAATATACTGTAATATTTATAGCCATCAATAGCCTTTAAAATGAATTATATACAAAAACAATGAGGCAATACTGATTGGTTAATAATAACACTGTTAAAATACATAATGTAGGCAAATATAAAACAAACAATTTATGTACATGTTATTACAAATGCCATGTAATTGCTGCTGTTACACTTACAGGACAATAAAAATCCTTGGAAAAGGCTACTGATCAAACATTTCATTCAAATATTCACTTCATTTTTCATTTTGGCCACCTTTTTGCTATAGATGACACATCCTTTATAATTTCTTCAACAAAAAACGTGCATATCACAACCCTTACAAAAATAAACCATGGTTTTATCATAGTAAAACTGCTTAATTTCCTTTTGCATGATCTCTGAATGCTTGAGACTATAAAATAAATTAGAGTCATAATTAAATTATAGCCATAGGTAAATGCTGAGAGCTACAGTTGTAATGTGTAAATAATACAATTTATTAATTTACTTTAATAAATAAAAAAGTTCTATTTTCACCCCTGTAGTAGGTGTTTTTTTCCCCATCATCATATTTGAGGAAGGGGGGCACAACAATACAATCCTGCTTAGGACACCCATTTGGCCAGCCCTGATTAAAATAATAAACTTAGTTAAAATATAAACAAGATTCACCGGACAACAGATATGATTGGAGGGGGATTGTTTAAACATGAAAGTAATATCGCTCGGTTGTGAGATAGATGTAGTGCATTTAAAACATTTTGCCAATTAATCCGCTTTCTCTCTCGCAGCGGACCAGAATGACATGAGTGTGCGCTCACGCAGGCGAAGAGAGATAGAGAGAAATAGTGAGCTCGTGAAACTGATTTAGTTTCAACATGACACTTTTTTGTAAGCCTATCATTTGAGGAATTGTGGTGTTTACAGCTGTAATCGGGCCTTAAAAGTTATGCCCGACAAGACCCGAGCCCGACATGTAAATTTTGATTGACAGCTTTTCAAAAGCCCGAAGCCGTTCACAGCCTGACATTATTTAAATGTGCGCATGCAGACAGCAGCTCAAGGGCGTCGGGCTGGGGGTAAAACCAGTACTGATTACCAGGGCCCCAAAGGAACAGAGGGCCATTGAAAAGTCTGGAATATATATTTTCAAGGGGGGGGGGGGGGGGGGGGGGGTCTTGTGCAGCGCCCCTGAAGCAACTCTTTTGCCTTTTGAAAATAATCAGTAATTTATACAAGGTTTAACTATTTATTCATGACTAACGTTGGTTATAGGCCACTGGGAAGTTGGAACTAAGAAATAAAATAAGTCCTCTGTAACATCGTAACATCTCAGCACTCTCAATAGCATAGCTACCCACTAAACACAGGACGACATCGGATAGATGTGCAGATCATGTCTATATTAGGTCTGTCGTTGCATGATCATTTCTGAACATCTATTCGACATCCAAACTAGGTACACTATTTGGACGTCCAACCATGACCCAACTTAGACGTCATCTTGACGTTCAACATTTGATCTTTGAACTGGGTAATTTTTTTCGATGTCATTTGGAAGTCTATAACAGGTGCAGGAAATCTACATGATTAATATGTAATATTTGATTTATAGGGCCTATCAACATGATTAACATGAAGAGTTCAGATGCAAAAGCCTCTAAGGGCCATCTGAAATGTTCTTCTAGAATGATCATTTATCAAGCTTTTTATAAATTATTATATTTCATTTGTTGCTGCTGTTTTTATCTAAACATGGTTATGATATTTAACAAACAATCACTAATTTAAGTCTCATTAACCTTAAGTAAGCATGATACAGTAACAGTTTTCAGAATTCATAATAAGATATGTTTGCTGTTGACATATCTGACTGAACTAGAAACGTTCCCACAATGTCTGTGAGAAGGGGGTGTGCACTCAACAAATTAACACTCAATCAACTCTGCATGCTTAAGCTCATTCACTGCATCTGTGCATACGTAATCAAAATTTAGTGTGCTAACACAGACAATTTTTTTCTAGTTTAACTGTGTGAGCAATATTTTTAATGAGTAAATATTTACTATTAATTTAACTTCTGTATATTCCCCATTTGCTGAAGGGCACAGGTACATTTATAAAAAGACATTTATTATAATGAGTGTGAATAATGTGAAGATTGATTTAAGTCCACTTAAACTAGAAGTTTATATTTTTTAAAGTCTAATAAATGTTCAAATTGATAGCTGTCAATTATACAGTAATGATGAATGGCTATAGTTAATGCTTATTAATATTAAACATTATGTCAATTTGTTTACCATTTGTTTGATATAAGATATCTCTAAGGCATACAACAACATCCCAAACCACAGATGTTATGTTCATCTTCATAAAGGTTTTTCCACACAACCTCTCTCTTAGGATGTACCCTTGCCATATCACACTAATCCAACAAACTGATTTAAGTAGTACATGTGTTATTAAATACTAATTGGCTTTTTAATTAGCTTTGTTGTAATCCTTTTCTCTCTGCAGCGAGTGAGAGGAAGACCGGGGAAAGACACCATAGGAGCCAGAGTATGGATGGACGCCCCAGAAGTAAGTATTTGAACGAGAAACAACAGTTTATAGATTGAAACTGCTAGTACTGCTTTTTCATATCAAAGTGTGTGTGTGTGTGTGTGTGTGTGTGTGTGTTTTGCAGTGGACCGTAGTCCAGATTTGGATTGCCCTTACAGTAAGTAAATTAATAGAAGTGTGACATATTTTTATAGTTTTAATGAGCTGTGACTGACACCCAATGTTGATACGTTTATATGTTGGTTTACTGAAAAAAACTGAGCTCTTTAATATACAGTACAACAAAGACTTGAAGGGTTAGTTCACCCAAAAATGATTTCTGTCATGAATTACTCACCCTCACGTTGTTCTTAACCCGTAAGACCTTTGTTGATCTTTGTTCTATATTTTTTTTAAATGAAATCTAAGAGCTATATTACCCTACATAGAGAGCAATGTAACTCAAATGTTCCCAGGGCCAGAAAGGTAGCAAGGACATCATTAAAATAGTCCATGTGACATCAGGTTCAACCATAATTTTAAAAAGCTACTTGAATACTAGAACTAAAAACACTACTAGAGCTACTAGAATTTTGTTTGCAACGATAACACAAATTAAGAATTTATTCAAGAATTCTTCTGTCACCGTCCTCGGCCATTATCGAGAGTACCACGATGCATGCGTGCACTGACGAAGTAGAACATGCACATCACTTTGTTTACAAGCAGAAAAATGCATGCACGTGTAGTGGTATTCTCTATGATGGCAGATGACAGGACGAGGAGGAGAAGAATTGTTGAATAAAGTCTTTATTTGTATTTATTTTTTAACACAAAAAGTATTCTTGTATCTTAGGAAAATTAAAGTTGATCAACTGATGTCACATGGACTATTTTACCAATACCCTCACTATGGGTCTCATTCATGAAACATTCGTAAATATACGAGTAAATACCTGAGTGATTTGCGCGTAAAGATAACTTTCCGAAAACTCTTCTCCTGATTCACAAAAACTTCGTAAACGTCAGATGTGATAGTGAAATGTGTGTGTTTGTTAATGAATTCCAATCAGTCGTAAATGGGACGCGCATGCACGCTCACTCTCAATTACCATAAATCCCGCCTATTAAATCCGACTGACAACTATATGTGAGCATAATATTATGACACCAAACGAAGGATTTCAACGCGTTTTCTCAAAAGCGACTGAAAAAGAAACATTTCTCATCTGCAGAAATTGAAGTTTTATTATCAGAAGTTCATTCAAAACGCCACATTTTATTTTCAAGCGTACTAGTGGCGTATCAGGTCCTAAAAAGGAAGTTTGGCAGCATATTACTGATCCTATTACTGGCTCTCATAATAAAAGTTAAAAGAAAAACCGTATGTAATTAATATATATAATATTTTTTTTCAAAATGCTGTGTAAATATGTACCCGATTAAGGTGAATTAAAATGCAGCCGTATTAATGAGCAAAATGTTCAGACGTTAAACGCACTATTTACGCGTGGCTGGGAGCAGGTGTAGATTTCTTTCGTACCAACTAACATTTGGAAAATACGAACGTTTTAATGAATCTGAATATTTACGCCAAAACCACTTTACACGCGATTTACACAAAAATTCGTTCTGCTCGTGTTTCATGAATGAGACCCTATGTTTCTGAGTCTGGGAAGATTCCAGTTGCATTGCTCGATATGGAGGGACAGAAGGCTCTCGGATATCAAAAATATCTTAATTGGTGTTTCAAAGATTAACAAAGGTCTTACAGGTTTGGAAGAACACGAGGGTGAGTAATTAATTTCAATACAAGCATGCCACCATTCGTCTTTGTGTCATTATAGGTAGGTGCTGGTCATACAATTAGAATATCATCAAAAAGTTTATTTCACTAATTCCATTCAAAAAGTGAAACTTGTATATTATATTCATTCATTACACAGACTGATATATTTCAAATGTTTATTTCTTTTAATTTTGATGATTATAACGGACAACTAAGGAAAATCCCAAATTCAGTATCTCAGAAAATTTGAATATTGTGAAAAGGTTCAATGTGTTATGCCAGATCCAAGACTGCAGAAGAGCTGAAGGCCACTATCAGAGTAACCTGGGCTCTCATAGCACCTGAGCAGTGACACAGACTGATCGACTCCATGCCATGCTGCATTACTGCAGTAATTCAGGAAAAAGGAGCCCTGACTAAGTATTGAGTGCTGTACATGCTCATACTTTTCAGTTGGCCAAGATTTCTAGAAATCCTTTCTTTGTAAGTTATATTCTGATTTTCTGAGATACTGAATTTGGGATTTTCCTTAGTTGTCATTTATAATCATCAAAATTAAAAGAAATAAACATTTGAAGTATATCAGTCTATGTGTAATGAATGAATATAATATACAAGTTTCACTTTTTGAATGGAATTAGTGAAATAAATCAACTTTTTGATGATATTCTAATAAGATATTCTATTCAGCACCTGTATGTCATATCTGTAAACATAAAGAAGAGTTCCAGCTAGTAGTCTAAGGAGGTGGCAGGAACTTTAATAGCCTTTTCTCACAGCAGCTGGAATAATTAAACTTATCATTTTGATGTGGATTTTAATACAGACGTCAATATGGCAATAGTTTATATATATATATATATATATATATATATATATATATATATATATATACACACACATACATACATACATACATACATACTGTTAAATGTTGAACATAAACTATGCTGTACACTACTTTGCTGTACGTGCCCAAAAATGTTAAAGAATAATCTTAAAATTAATAATTGAAACAAACAGTTATGGAAAGTCAATTAACAGAAACAAATCTGACTTTGAAACAGTAATCAGATTACTTATTTTAACGTATGTTATTTTGGAGTTTAAAACAGGCTTTCTTGTTTTTGTCTACAGAACTGTGCATTGTTTTAAACATTAATTTAAACATTTACTTACATTATAACTTTTCTAAGCTGTTAAAGACATTCTTTCAAATTACACATTTTCTTTGTGCTACCTTTAAGAAAATGCACCCAAAATCAAAGAAAGAATGAAGAATATAACATCATCAGCGACTGAAGAAAAACATGAGGTGAGTAATTACAACTACTGCGTTTTTTCCATAATTTATCAATGCAGTTTTCATGGTAAATGTGTTACTGGGCTCAAAATGCTTCATAGGTCTGAATATAAAGACAGCATAAAACATGAACAAAACTGTGATAAATGGGTATGAATCAAATTCTGCAATTTACTTGAATATAACCAAAAAGAAGCAGGTTTTGTAATCATCTGAGAAGGCTAAGAAGTAGTTTAATTATTTTACTACGATGCCAGAGTCTACAGGTGATGATAATGTTAAGTGAAATATAAGTTAATAATAAAAAAACGCCCTGACTTGTTATTTGTGCGAGGCAGTGAATAGGAATTTTGGAACCATTACATCCCTATTCAACATGGACAATGACTGAAAGTGATGAGTACTGTATACACAAAATGAAAATAAAAAACAGTGACCAGTAATGGGGCTCCAGGTTGCGATTAAATGGTCACATTTTGCTGCTACATTTGGCTGGTGCAACTAATATTTCTTAGAGGTTGCACTGGTGCCATTACAAAGTTCTCTAAGACTCTGATTATGCACTTTCTTTTCTGCTAAGTATGAGAAACACAGAACAATAAACTTTCCAAAAATGCAACAAAAAAGTGCTAGTCATTTGAACTGCACATTGTGGACTGTTTATCAGCTTGGTTTAATAGACAGCACCATGTAAGCTAGTAGCAGGTTTGTTTACTCACAAACTGATCTCGACCAAACAACGAGTTTGTCACACTCTGTGTTAAGGGATGGACACATAGATGAGATCATTAGCAAACAGGCTTTAATAATCCACGAACACACACTAGGGTGACCAGACGTCCTGGTTTCCTGTTGCTGAAAAAGAACCTGTATGTGTAGGAAGCAGTCACGGCTCGTATAAATATTTGATATGCAGTTATGAGAGAGGGAGAGCAGTTATGTTAGGCACGTTCGACTTGAAGCAGCGTTGCACAGAATGATCACTTGTATGACATTAAAGTACCGTGAGAGCGATTCGAATGCATTGGACACGTGTGCTTTCTTATCGCTCCCGCGTTACTTTTATGTAATACAGTTTTCCTTCTGTGCAGCGGTGCTTCAAGTCGAACATGTCTATCAACTTTGTGCGATTGCTTCGGAAATTGGCAGGTCCTAAAATCGTGTCGTATATCAGCTCATCCGTATGATTTTCAGATAAACTCACTCGTGACGTGTGCGTGGACATACGATCTTCCGACCATCCGAATTCAAACCGTGCACGCCCGCCTATGTGGCAGCAACATGTCAGCCTTTTCAACGTGTCATCGTCAACTTACCACGTCAGGAATGCCACAGAGAAAAGTTGGGAGGATATAGCTGCTGAGCTGTAGCTTTTCAGCTGTTTTTTTATGATGTTTCAGCACACAGAATTGCTCATATCACCAAAGCAGTGCGTGTTAATTAGTTTTATGGACTGTATTGCTTGGTTCTGACTTAGTTGGGATCATCACGGGGCATCGGTAAGAATGCACAAAAGTCCAAAGTCCAATCACAGTTTTAATAGAAGGATCAAGCCATCAACATACTCAGGGTATTGCATGAACATTAAGGTTGTGTGAGTGTGGTTTCTATAATAAAACAGAAATATAAATAATCAGTTTACAGTAATAAATGATATACATTTTACTCAAAATAATAGATGCGTGAGGATACATGACTATAAAATGTAACAATTGACTATAAATAGACATGTGACTATCGTCTTATAACCATATCCCAATCCAGTGTAATCTTCACAATCCACATAAATATGGCTTAATAACATCTGTAAATTATAGAGACTAAATTAAACATATGGAGAAATATGAGTCGTTATGATTATTCACGTTATGATTATTCACATATACAGCGTGCATCGGAACACACGTGCAAAGATAATGCACACAGTCTACCGCTAACATTAGCCTCACGGCAATCCAAAAACACTCAACGTCTGAACGTTTCAACTAGGGATGTCAACGATTAATCGATGATCGATTAATTGTCGATAAGAGATGCAATCGATTAAGGCTCTCGATGGTCGGTTAACCGATTCAATGTTGGGCTGCGTGCGGCTCATGCGCACTCAACACGTGCGAGCGGCTGTGAGTGACGGTGACGATATATAAAAGCATCATCATTCATTCACAATGTACAAATTAAGCTTTTAATGTGATTTAAACTTTAAAGTACATTAAAATAGAAACAACATAAAAGTTCTAGAACATTAAATGCAATAGAAATGTAGTTACTAATCATTTCATCAGATAACTGTTTTATATCGTGCGCTTTGCAGGGCTGCGGGACACAGTGACAGGACAGGTAGTCTATTCATTCCTACAACTTGTTAATTCATTCCTACGAATTATTAATGTGGCAATTGTCCATGTTTCATTAATTTTGTTCCCTAAATAAACCATGATTTAAGTGAAATAAGGGAACAAATTAATAAATCGAACGAATTCTTAGTTCATGAAATCTTTAATTTCCCTTCCCATGTTTACCACAGTAAGAGATGCGAAAACAGTTATTAAAAGCGAAAGATAATAAAATAAACCTGGGAAATTAGAGGGTTAGACTATGGGTTTAGGAAAAGAAACGATGCCTAAATATACTGAATTTGTGGAAATTCGTGACCAACCGGCAAACCAGAACAAAGCCGCGTAAATGAAGACTATGGGGTCCAAAAGCATGGTCGCGATCTAACATTTTCCAGTTAACCTTTTATACCACACTTGTCAGATCTTTATCAGATCTTATCATTTCTAAATAAATAATTGCTGGATTCAAAACGGCGATTAATAGGCGCTGTGACCGACACATTCCTGGAGCATTCACTGCTGTCACTAAACGGTGACGCCGAGCATCGTTCACAAGTTTCTGCATGGACCTGACTAGGGCACAGGTTCTAAGCCCTGGGACAAAATGGGATGCTTTAAGGAAAATGTATAGCCTACTAAGTAATAGGCCCAACATAAAAATAACAATTTGTTTTCATGTTTTTTTTTTTGTTTTTTGTTTTTTAAATAGGCTATGCGAAATATATCCGACTTAAATAATTAAGATTAACGGATTTAAAACAGAAGTGTGGGCGCTCCATAAGTTCACAAAAAAAAAAAAAAAAAAAGGATGACAACGCATTCTGTTTGTTTGCTTTATTTTACAAGAGCACAAATCTTCTGTTTTTATTGTGAGTGTGCACAAATGAAAGTAAACACTTTTGCGGAAAATATATATATTTTTTTAATGTCTCAGCTGTTTCGATCGCCCCGGAGCCTGCTGCACACGTATATTCTAGCGATTCAAACTTGCATCGCAGTCTGTTCATTATCAAAATAAAATAGTCAACTAAACATTAAAAGGTTACACTGGTCAGTCTAAATAGACCGTAGTATACCGGTCCACTCTGCTGTTATGCCAAGGACGTTTTTGCTCATATGAAGAGGATCATCTTTTCCGTCTATATGCGAATGCGTGTTAAGTACAAGCCTAGTTTACATTATAAATAATAGTTTAACATTCAAATACATTGCGAATATGGAAACTGAATATATGCACTGTCACGATCTAATGCGCTGTATGCCGGATTTTTAAAAATCTGACATTTTCTAGGACAGAATCCAGCAGGATCAAATTAATGTGAGCAACTGTGTTTTGGTGCAGCAGCGCCGATGTAGTTCACTTAATGTGCAGCGCAGTCACACGCTCCACATTTCGGATAATTTTATACAATAATGTCAGTTGAAAACATTGCAATTGTGCTTTAAAATACAACAACGAGCACCACAAAACCATTTAAAGAGGTGCGTTCAGTGTTCTCCGTGCGGGATTGGAAACTGTCAACAAAGTAAAATGACCTCAAAAGTATGGCGCGCTCTCTTCATTTTATCAAATGATCATAATCGCATCTATTCATTTTATAATCCTGCTACTAGCATTTTATTCAGACTAAAACCTCTTTAATTCAAGTGAGAAAGCGTTTTGTGTGTGTGTGCGGCTTTTGCACATCCTGTCATACCGCTGACTGCGTGCCTGCAATAGACGCATTTTGCAGTATTATGGTTAACGATTAATCGATTAATTGATCGTTAATTTAAACGACGATCGATCATGGAAATAATCGAAATTTGACATCCCTAGTTTCAACCCATAATACAACAAATAGCAATATAACAAGATTAAAGATAGTATGAGTGGAAATTAAACTTACTTTCAAAGTTACGCACACTCATCTATGGCTTGAATACACGCGAGCCCTCCACAGCCTTCAAGCGAAACATAAGTTGCGTCAGACTCTGGGGGCGGGACTAAGTTGCGACTGTCAATCATTCACAACGCACCAATAAGAATTAACCTAGAGCCTTTTCAACAGCCGCCCCAATTTACATTGTAAATTCTACTTAGAAAAGGCTTACGAGTCTTTGTTATCCTCAGGTAGAGGTGGCAAACAGATAAGTTTACTCACTGGTTGGATGT
The DNA here is from genome assembly GCF_023724105.1 of Carassius gibelio. Taxonomy (NCBI): domain Eukaryota; kingdom Metazoa; phylum Chordata; class Actinopteri; order Cypriniformes; family Cyprinidae; genus Carassius; species Carassius gibelio. The sequence goes on from NC_068398.1 coordinate 5,293,823, forward strand.
ATTTCCGACCCTGCACTTGTACTTCAGCAGTTCTAATTTTCCCATCAGCACCGGGTACTGTGGCTGAGACCTTGCCCACTGGCCAGAGGGCTCGAGGCAATTGGTGATCCACGATCATCACTACTGTCCCGGTCTTTAGATCTTTGCCAGTCTCAGTAATCCACTTTGCACGAGTTTGCAGTTCAGGCAAGTATCTCTTGATGAAGTGGGCCCAAAAATGGTCGGCAAGGACCTGGCTATGTCTCCAGCGTTTTCTGCTTAGTAATTCGGACTCAGGGTATACAATTTGGGGTAAATCAGGGTCTGGCCGCCCCAATAACAGGCTGTTTGGTGTGATGGGGTCAACATCTGCTACATCCGATGACACGTAGCCCAGGGGTTTGGAGTTTAACATGCCTTCGATCTCTGTAAGCACTGTGCTAAGCACTTCCTCAGTTACATGTTGGGCTCCAAGGGTAACATTGAGAGCAGATTTTAGAGACCTGATCTCCCTCTCCCATAGTCCACCAAAATGAGGAGCTCCAGGGGGATTGAATTTGAACTGAATTTTCTGCTTTGCAAGCTGACTTTGCAGATTGGGTTGCATGGCCGCAAATGCTTCTGATAGTTCCCTTTCTCCTCCCTTGAAGTTGGTTCCCTGGTCAGAATAGAGTTCATGGGGAGTTCCTCTGCGTGCAGTGAATTTGCGTAGGGCCATGAGGAATGAATCAGTATCAATTTTAGGAAGTAAATCAATGTAGACTCCTCTGGTCGTCATACATTTAAATATGATCCCCCACCGTTTCTCATTGCGGCGGCCTACTTTGATTGTATAAGGCCCAAAACAGTCAACACCTGTCGAATAAAAAGCTGGGCGGTGGAGACGGAGTCGGGCTGGTGGTAAATCAGCCATTTTTGGCACTTCAGGCTTTCCACGCCATTTTTTGCATTCACGACACTGATGTTGGTGCCGCCGTACTGCTTCTCGCCCTCTGATGATCCAATATTTACGGCGTAACTCAGCAAATACTCTTTCTGGGCCAGGATGATGAAGTTTTTCATCATAATGTTGGATCAGGAGTTGACTGAGTGGGTGTTTGGGATCAATGACAATTGGATGGACAGTATCTGGCCTAAGTAGCTCACTACGTCGCAAACGGCCACCAACTCTTATGAGCCCAGTAGATTGGTCAATCTCCGGTGCAAGTGAGACTAATCTGCTGTTGGAAGGCAAAGATTTACCACATGTTAATGTATCAAGTTCAACTGGGAAACACATAGATTGGGCTTGTTTCAAGAGTGATATCTCAGCAGCTACGTAGTCTTGGGCGGATAAATCTCTTGTCTGATTGGCTTGTTTTAATTGTTTCTGTGCTTCATGTTCCAACAATTGATCAAAACTGTGGTATGATGAGAATTCTTTAATGATGTCGGAGAAATCTACTGTGGTCAGGCTGCAGAAAGTGACTTTCTCCTCTTCATCTGTACTGTCTGTGACCAATTCCTCCGTGTCATTAGACCAAGTACTTGGGTCTTGCCACAAAAAATGTGGTCCTTGTTTCCAGTGACTTGGCACTGAGAGTTGGTGAAGTGTTTTACCATGGGTAATGTCATCTGCAGGATTGTTTTCAGACTTCACATACTGCCATGACTGAGAAGCAGTCAGTTCCTGAATTTCTGCAATCCTTGTGCCCACAAACACTTTATATCTGCATGAATCTGATTGAATCCAAGATAAAACTGTCTTTGAGTCACTCCATAATGTCACCTGTTGAATGTTCAGGGTGAGTTCCTTTTCCAGAAGTCTTGCCAATTGGGCCCCGCTAAGTGCTGCACAGAGTTCTAGCCGAGGAACAGATAACTGCCGCTTTGGTGCCACCCTTGATCTTGCTGTGATAAATGCAACCTCGACTTGGCCTTGAGGACTCTCTGTTCTAAGATACGCCACTGACCCATAAGCATTATTAGAAGCATCGCAGAATATGTGGATGTCTCTTTTGCACACTTTAGAATCCAGTTCTGCACTAGTGTAGCATCGTGGTATAGCAATCTTGTTCAGGTACTGCAATTCTGCTTCCCATTCAAGCCAGGCTTGCAAGAGGTCACTTGGTAGCAATGGGTCATCCCACTCTCGTTTTTTATCCCACAGTCTTTGTATCAGTACTTTGGCTCTAGTTGTGAAGGGAATAATGTAGCCTAGTGGGTCATACTGACTAGCTAAGACCTGATAGATATACCTCATTGTTGGAACTTGTGGTTCCTTCAGACGAGCTTTGTAACCAAGTGTGTCTGCTTTGCAGAGCCAATGTAGACCCAAGGTGGATACAGAAACATCCCATTGCTTTTCAGTAAGCCAAAGCTCATTTCGCTCAGATCTGGATTCTTCAGGAAGGTGTGCAACGACAGAAGGAATGTTGCTAGCCCATTGTCTTAACTCGAACCCACCAGAAACTAAAAGAGCTTGAATCTTATTCACCAGTTCAGTCGCTTTGTCAGTAGAAGTTACACTCTGCAGGAAATTGTCCACATAGAAATGGTTTTCTACAGCCACACGTGTCTCTTCCCCTGGAACAGTGTTCTCTTGGACATGTTTTAGGACGGCAAATGTTGCACAGCAGGGGCTGCATGTAGTCCCAAAAGGCAAAACCTGCCATTCATAGACACTGACTGGTGTATCACGCTGCATGTTTCTCCACAGAAATCTGAGAAGTGGTTTATCCTCTGGGAGCAGACGAATCTGGTGAAACATGCCCTTGATATCGCTTGTGATGGCAATTGCATGCTCTCTGAATCGGAGTAACACTCCTAGTAAAGTGAAGGTGAGGGTAGGCCCAGCTAGGAGGTACTCATTGAGGTTATGGCCTTGGTACTGAAAGGAACAGTTGTACACCACTCTGTGCTTTCCATTATGGTGTACCATGTGGTGCGGTATGTACCATGATTCAGGGCTGTGATCAACTGCTTCAGCAGCCAGCTTGACAACATAACCAGATTGATCCAGCCTTTCAATTTCCTGGTTATATGCCTCTGCATGTTCAGGACTTTTGCTGAGACGCCTTTCTAATGCTCTTAGGTTGGGGAGAACAGACTCTTTAGGCGCTTTCAATTCGGGCATGTCCCTTTTTCGCAAAAGCGGTGTAGCATAACGAAACACTCCATTTACATTTACCCTTACAGTCTTGGTCTCAAGCAGAGTGATGGCCTCCTGATCACAACGTGAGCGTGTCACCACCTTCTCATTGCGATATGGTAGTATGTCAAGCTGCCAGAGTCTCTCAACATGTTGCAACAGCTCTGATGAGGTGGAAGTCACCGATGTGAAAAGGCATTGATGCTCTGGGATTTGGTGCTGGAGTACATTGGCTGGCCCTTGCAGTGTCCAGCCTAATCTGGTCCTTATAGCAGCTGGCCCGCCTGGTGGGCCAAAGTGAACTGGCTCCATGGGGATGATTAAATGGTGATGATCAGAGCCTATAAGCAACAATGGCTGAACCTGAGAAAAGGCATGAAGGGGCAGCCCTTTGAGATGCTGGTATTTCCTTTGCAGAAGGGTAACTGGATGTGAATGCTTGGCCAAGCCGAAATTCTCAGCTGTAAAGGCACCAGTTATCTTGAACCTTTTGCTTGGCTGAAATGCTGGGGACAGAGTGAAAGATACTTTTGCACCTTGTATGACTTGGGTGTCATGTCGAACTGTTCTCAAAGAGAGGGTTTCAGTCTGTCCATTAAGTTTAAGCTGCTGTGCTGCACCATGAAGCAGGATTGTACGTTCAGAGCCATCGTCCAAAATAGCATAAGTCATAATTGAATTTTTGCCATTACGCAACAGCACTTTACAAATTTTCAGAAGGACTTGGCTGCCACCTGCTGGACGATCTAGGTATAGCATCTGACTCTCTTGGGATCTTTCATGGTTGTGCTTCATCTCTGTTGATTTGCTGTTGATGTCATGCAAAACAGTTAGATGTTTGCCATTGCAAGTTTTACATGTGGCTTTCAATCTGCACTGGGCTGCCTGATGTTTCCGTCCACACCTCCAACATCTCTTATTTGACTTAATCCAGTTAGTTTTGAGCTCACTGGTTAGCTGTGTGAAGTTATTGCACTGGTTAAGATATTGGTGATTATTGTCACAGTAATGACAGTACACAATTTTGCCAGGGTTTTGAAATTCTGATGATTTTGCAGCTGGAGGGTCTGCTGACTGATCCACACCATGCAAAATGGCTGTTGTCTGAAAAGTGTGCTTACGCTGTCGCGGAGCTTCTTTGTGCTGACTAATTTGTCCCCTCATTTCACTAGTATTGAGTTTACAGTCAGTGGGCTGCACCTGCAGCTCAAACTCAAGCCAGTGTGAAAAGTCGAGCAGGTTTGGAATTGGGTTTCTGAGGGGGTGAACATACCTCTTGAAGTTAGCCTTGAGATCATGAGGGAGTTTAGACATGAGTCTTGCCACGTGTGAACCACACTGCAATTCAATAGCTCCCTTCTCATCCAGCTGGTCAAGCATACCCACTAATGCTCGAACTCTGAGGGCAAACTTACGAAAGGCCTGAGTGTCACCACTGCGAATATTTGGTCCGTCCATCAAGTCAGCAATTTTCTGCAACGCCAATTGATGCGGCTGTCCATAATGTTCAGTCAGCGATTGCATTGTTTGGGTGTATGGATAACGAGAGTTGCTGTAGGAATCAGCAATTAAAAGGGCCTCTTCAAATTTCAAATGCTCAAGCAGAATTTGATATTTAAACTGTTCAGTAGCATCGTACGGCAACAAATTGTCAAGAGATATTTTGAGTCTAGCAAACTGTCGTGGGTCTTCCACTGTGAAATCTGGTATTGAAGGGCTCGGACCTCTGTAAATGCTCTCTCTGGTGGGAGGAGAATGAGTGCGCGGAACGAAGTCTCTAGGATGATAATGTTGTCTTGGGTGGTAATCAATTTGTTCTCTGAATCTGAATTCAGCTGCAGGGGAAGGATCACGTATTTGTGGCTTTGGTGGGATATGTCTTTGGTCATGTGCATAGCTTGTGCTTTGTGCAGCGTGTACACTCATCTTGTGCTGAGATTGCAATGTACATGGATTTGGTGAATTTGGTTGATATCGCACATGCCTGTTCTTTGATGTGGGCTGCAGTTTCATTTCTGAAAGTTCACCTGACAAATTAATTTCACAGTCTCGCTCCTCATCTTCTGACTCTTCCTTTCCATCATCCATAACTGGTTTTCCAGTCTCTTTAGAAATCTGATCACTCATTTGAGCTAAGAATGCACAAAAGTCCAAAGTCCAATCACAGTTTTAATAGAAGGATCAAGCCATCAACATACTCAGGGTATTGCATGAACATTAAGGTTGTGTGAGTGTGGTTTCTATAATAAAACAGAAATATAAATAATCAGTTTACAGTAATAAATGATATACATTTTACTCAAAATAATACATTTTAACACACCTTGCTTGTTATCTTTATTTTATAAATGCACAAAGTTTTGTTGTTATTATGTCTGTATACAAAAAACAATAGACCCTTTTCGATTGATGTATTGATCTTATCTGTAGGATCAAAACTGAAAGTGTAGGTTAAGATCTTTTCGGGGTTATCAGGAGAAAATGCCTCATAACGCTTATACACGTTAAGTGACTCCAGAGGGTTAAGAGAGTTATCTTGCTGCAGCCTCCACTTATTATAGCTCTGCTTAGGCAGCACTATTGGTTTGTAGGCTCCTTTTCTGTGAGCCTCGATAATTGTCTTTAGAGCTGAGTGCCTCCTCTCAATTTAGAGAGTTGTTATTCTGATACCTCCACCTTTAAGAGCTCCCCTGCCAGGGTTGAGTGGTGATAGGTTTCCCCTCATTTAGAGAGTCATTCTGCTGAAGCCTCCGCTCCCCAGAGCTCCACCTAGGCAGTAAGAGATGTGTAGGCTCTTCTATTTTGAGCCTGAATACCTGCCTCTGGTGTTGAGTGTAGCTATGTCTTCTCTCATTCTAGAGTGTCATCATGCTGAGACCCCCACTCTTAAGAGCCTCTCTTAAAAGGTTGAGTGCTAGGCTTCCTCTCATTTAAGAGTCTTCCTGCTGAAGCCTTCTCTCTCAGAGCTCCCTCATCGGTAGTGATTGAGTTTGTAGGCTCTTTCTTTGCGCCTTGCTTACTGCCTCTGGCGCTGAATGTAGCCAGGTCTCCTCTCGCTTTAGAGAGTTGCTATGCTGAGACCTCCAGTCTTAAGAACTCCCCTACCAGCTGGCAGCCATATCACCCTGGAGCCCAAGACCGGTTGCCCACTGAAGCTAAGCAGGGCTGAGCCTGGTCAGTACCTGGATGGGAAACCTCTGAGAAAACTATGAGGCCAGCAGGGGGTGCTCACCCTGTGGTCTGTGTGGGTCCTAGCGCCCCAGTGTAGTGATGGGGACACTATACTGTCAACAAGCACCGTCCTTCGGATGAGACGTTAAACCGAGGTCCTGACTCTCTGTGGTCATTAAAAATTCCAGGATGTCTTTCGAAAAGAGTAGAGGTGTGACCTCGGCATCCTGGCGAAATTCGCCCATTGGCCTCCGACCATCATGGCCTCCTAACAATCCCCATATCTACTCTGTCTCCTCTCCACCAGTAAGCTGGTGTGTGGTGGGCGTTCTGGCGCAATATGGCCAGGAGGATGCTGCACACTGGTGATGGATGAGGAGATACCCCCTGACTATGTAAGCGCTTTGAGTGCCTAGAAAAGCGCTATATAAATGTAATGAATTACCAGGGCTGAGCATGGTAGGTTTCCTATAATTTCGAGAGTCATTCTGCTGAAGCCTCCGCTCCCCAGTGCTGGTGCTTGGTTTGATAAGTACACATGCTGAGCATCTGTGCATACTTTCTAAAATCCACATAAGTGGTCAGTACGCACACAAGACTCTGTGCACAGTCTGGAATCCTGTAGGGTAAGAGTTACACGTATTCACTTCGTACCCTTTCTCTGAGTTGGTTAGACCTCTTTGGCTCCACTCAACCAGTGTGTCTCTACTAACACACTTTGAAGCATTGTTTCCCTCATCATGAAGGGTTATGGTGAGCAGGGTGCTTTTGTTGACTTCCTCTCTGTCAGGAGGGTCATTCTGCTGGAGCCTCCGCTCTCCATAGCTCCGCTATGACAGTACTATTGGTGTGTAGGCTCCCCTTTGTGAGCCTCGCTAACTGTCTTTAGCGCTGAGTGTAGCCAGGTCTCCTCTCATTCTAGAGAGTCATCATGCTGAGGCCTCCACTCTCAAGAGTTTTTCTAAGAGGGTTGAGTGCTAGTCTTCCTCTCGTTTAAGTGAGTCTTCCTGCTGAAGCCTTCGCTCTCAGAGCTCTGTCATGGGTAGTGATTGAGTTTGTAGGCTCTTTCTTGAGCCTCGCTTACTGCCTCTGGCGCTGAGTGTAGCCAGGTCTCCTCTCGCTTTAGAGAGTCGCTATGCTGAGACCTCCACTCTTAGGAGCTCCCCTGCCAGGGTTGACCATTGTTAGGTTTTCTCTGATTTTAAAGAGTCATCCTGCTGAAGCCTCTGCTCCCCAGAGCTCCACCTAGGCAGTACAAGGGCTGTATGCTCTTTTGGCGTTGAGTGTAGCTAGGTCTCCTCTCAGTTTAGAGTCGTTATGCTGAGACCTCCACTCTAAGGGTTCTGGACTTTGGCGGGTGAGTTAGTCTGTGATGTTTAGAGCTGAGCCTGCTGTAAAGCCTAGCGGTTTCGCTGGTAGGGATGATGTTCCTCAAATCCTGACTTGGAGACACAGTTACCTAGGAACTTATCTCTCAGCATGGCGACGTTGGTATACCGTTCCCAAAGCTTCCTCTAAAGGATTCAGTGGGAGTTCCCTGTCGAAAGGGAACGTCAATGGTTAAGCATGTAACTGAGAATAGGGAACGAGACACTGCGTCTCTGTGCAATGCTTCGGCATCATGCTGTCTCCCCTCAGATAAAAAAAGAGGTTGATGTGTTCGACAGGTGCCCTTTTATATTCGTAGTCGCTCATTTACTTATGTCATAGGCTTCCACCTGCCAATGTCAAGTTCATTGTTGTTATTTCATTTATGCTTCAGACACCGGCTGACAGCATTCCCAAAGCGTCCTCTAGAGTACGCAGCATCTCGTTCCCTATTCTCAGGGAACCATAGTTACATGCATAACCGGAGACGTTATTTAGGGAACAAACTTAATGAAACATGGACAATTGCCACAAATTAATTAAGTCGTAGGAACGAATTAAGTTGTAGGAATTAATAGACTATCTTTTTGTGTTGTTTCTATTTTAATGTACTTTTAAAGTTTAAATCACATTTAATGCTTAATTAGTACATTGTGAATTAAAGATTATGCATTTATGTACGGTCACTGTCACTCACAGCCGCTCGCACGTGTTTTGCGCACAAGATGCACGCAGCCCAACATTAAATTGGTTAACCGACCATTGACAGCCTTAATCGATTGCATCTCTTATCAACAATTAATCAATTAATCGTTGACATCCCTACTGGGAATCAAATCCATAAAAATTTGCAATGCTAATGCAATGCTCTACCACTGAGCCATAGGAACACTGAACTCTTCCTCTTCGACACTGAAGTCAGGCCTGCCAGTGTCGGCTCTAGCCCCAAAGCTCGCTCCAGTGAGGGCTCCTGTTCCTGAGTTTTGCCCATTGAGGGCTCCTGTTCCCAAGTTTGGTCCACAGAGGGCTCCTGTTTCAATATTTTTTGGCCGCTTTCAAGCCCACTGGCCGCACTGTTGTCAAGTCCAACAGCTGCACCATTGTCAAGTCCTCTGGCCACGGCTCCTACAAGCCCAGAGGCCTCTCATGAGTCAAGTTTGCTGGCTGCTATGAAGTCAGGCCTGCCGGCCACCCCTGGGCTCACTCCAGAGTCGGCTCCAACCCCAGACCTCACTCCAGAGTCAGCTCTAGACCAAGAGCTCACTCCAATGAGGGCTCCTGTTCCCTAGTCTAGCCCATTGAGGGCCCCTGTTCCCGAATTCAGATGTGCATTCCATGAGACAAAATATATAACACTTTGATTAATAGAACTGTGATAATTATTCGTTTCTGTTAGTTTCATATTTCACATAAGTCAGTCCACTCCACTCATAGTTTAACTTAGTAGTGTAAGAAAATTGTGTTTATTGTAGGGCCGGGACTTTAACGCGTTAATTGAGATTAATTAATTACACAAAAAATAATGCGTTAACTAAGATTAATAAATTACAGAAAAAAATCCCGCATTTTTAATAACTTATTTTTGCACCGCGGAACGTTTCTCACTGGATGAGTTCGGCGGACTGATTATACTGGAGCACCAACTAGCGTTCGCATATCACTGCAGCACATCGAGCCTCAAGTATCACCTCAACGCAAAACATATAGCAGCTAGCGTGGACTTTACACTTTATGTTGAACTATGTATTATTTTGTTGGTGCAACTGGCAGTTTATGTTAAACACTTTATTGTTTTGGCCAAGGTTATTGAGAGTTGGACTTAATATGTTATGGCCTCTGAAGCAACAGAGAGATGTTTTCTAATAGTCAGTGTTTCCAATGTTCTGAATGTAATTGACAGTATTGTGTTTTACTTAAAAAACACTTAATAGAAGGTTCCAGCACCTATAAGCTTCCTGGATTTCTGAAATGTACTATTTCTAAATTGTTTCTAAATATGCTATTGCTACACTTCATGGCAAAAATTGCACTGGTCTGCTAAACTTGGTTGAACAAAAATAAACAATATTTTGTTGCTTAAGCTTATGTATTCAGTCATTATTCAATGGTATACTATAAATCCATTTGAAAAAAAATTACTTCTCACTGTTCTCAGGTCAAATATTTATATGAGATTAAAATGCGATTAATTTCGATTAATTAATTACAAAGCCTCTAATTAATTAGATTAATTTTTTTAATCGAGTCCCGGCACTAGTTTATTGTTTTAATTTCAATATATTTCTATAGCCTTTCTAAATAAATATATGGTCTGAAATTATTGAGAATCTTAACAGATTTGAAACTACAAAATGAAGTGCAGGACTAGTATTTATAGGTTTGTTTATAGTTAACAGCATTATAGTATTCATTGTTTGTTTAAAAGAACAGATTCTACCATGCAAGTAGTTAAGGAAAACTATTAAAGTACCAAATAAATTAACTGACATAGATTTTTTGCTACAGTTAGCTTTTTTTAATGTAATAATGGTCAGTCTAGATTAATTGTACTATTCCGTTCTTTAAAACTTCTAATAAATGAATATTTGTTTATTTATCTAACAGGGAAAAGACAAGGACTTTGGAACCAGGGTCAGACCAGATCAATGGCTACAAGAAGAGAATAAAACCATTAATTCTCTATTTCACAGACTTCATCTTGAATACAGACACCATCATAAACTGAGAGCTGCAGATGTTCTTCAGATAACTGAACATTCATTACAGTCTCATGAGTCTTGTCCTGAAGAAGAGCTGGTCCAGACTTTTATACAAAAACTACTGTTGATGAACTACAGAGCAAGATACATTAATGTTAATAAGGCCAAAGAACAGGTTCGAGTACAACAAAGAGACAATAGCTCTGAAGATGAGGATACTATATTTGATCATTTTTTTAAAGAAAAACCTTCATCAAACAAAGGAACATGTCAATCTGATCTCATTCACCCGATGGATGTTCAGATGGCTGTGTTTCATTGTGCTGATGGTTTCCTGAAGCAGCTGATGGTCACTAAACTGTCCCAGTGTCAGTACGCTCTGCCTCTGCTTGTTCCTGATCCATTCACAAAACAGATTGAGTTTCCTCTCTGGACATTCAGACAAATCAACAAAAGCTGGAAGATTAGAAACACCAACAATGAGACCATCAGTAAATCCCAGCCGATCTACAAGGCACAAACTCCAATGGTGTTTTTCTTCAGGTTTGCCTCTGTGTCTTCATCCAAGTCTCAGCTGATGAACAGTCTGATCAATGAGAAACACAACACGTTCTTCCACAGGAACTGTCCAGGCAGCAGCAGAACCAGAGTCCTGATGGATGGAGTGGTGGAGATCGCCTGGTTCTGCCCCTCTGGAACAAATGATGATAAATTCACTGACTGTGTTGCGTTCTGTAATCTACACGGGGATGCAGGAGACCATGAGAAACAGCTGCAGATCCTCACTGAAATGGCTTCAGTCAGTGTTGTTCTTCTACCACAACTTCAGAGAAATGACAGAAGTGCAACAATAATCCAAAACCTGTTCAAGTACAAAAAGCCACTCATTTGTATTTTTACTGAGGATGAATCAACTGTCACTGAGATGAAGAAAGGGAAATTCAAAATCGGTTTGAAATACAGAAATCAGTCAGACGTATCTGAAGAACTCAGAAGAGCTATAACTGATTGTCTCTCTGAATCATCTTCCACTTTCAGACTTGAAGATGTGTCAAAACACTCAGATATCAGAGTAGATGAGGATGATGATGATGACTGCAGGAAAGGAAGAGAAGCAGCACAGCAGATGATGAGTTTACTGGAGAAGAAAGATCTGACAGAAATCAAAGAAACATTTCTGCCTCATCAGGGGAAACTGTGGCATCAGTGGAGTCAGAAGAACAAAGAACTACATCGATCTCGAGGAGATGAGATAGAAATGGACATCAGTAGAAAACAAACAGAGATGACGAAAATCCGTGAACAGCAGTATGAATCTGACATCAGTGAGTTCATGAAGCTCTTTATTAATGAAATTTGTTCAAATGCTGTAATTAAAAAGATATATTTTCTTAAAAGGCTTGAAATATTCCTGGATGAATATATCACTACTGACTTTTCTACTATACATAGCAAATATGATGAAAAGTGGTCAACAGTTGTAAGACTGATAGCGAATTATGATAGATCTGAGCAACTGACAACTGAACAAACTGATCTTGAGCGAATATCTGAGAAACTTCAAGCTGCAACCTTTGGTTTGGAGCACATCATTAGGGAGATTGGTCAGATCTATGAATCCTGTTCATCAGTGAAGAAGAACAAGAAAGATCTGGAGGTCCACTTCTCTTCTCTCCCAAGTCTTGCAGCAGAGATGATGATCTCTGGATTTCCTCTGGAGCTGATGGATGGAGATGCTGCTCATGTTCCTGTGATCTGGATCTCTGCTGTTCTAGATGAACTCGTCCAGAAACTGGGAGACCAGCGAGTCTTTGTGCTGTCAGTTTTAGGGGTTCAGAGCTCTGGGAAATCCACCATGCTGAACGCTATGTTTGGACTTGAGTTTGCCGTCAGTGCTGGAAGATGCACCAGAGGAGCTTTCATGCAGCTGGTCAGAGTCTCAGACAAGATGAAAACACAGATGAAGATTGACTATATTCTGGTTGTTGATACTGAGGGTCTTTGTGCTCCAGAACTGGCTGGGAAATCAACAAGAGATCATGACAATGAATTGGCCACATTTGTTGTAGGTCTTGCAAATCTGACACTGATCAATATTTTTGGAGAAAATCCTTCTGAAATGCAGGACATTCTTCAGATTATTCTTCAGGCCTTCATGAGGATGAAGAAGGTCAGACTGAATCCCAGCTGTGTGTTTGTGCATCAGAACGTTTCAGACGTCACAGCTGAAGAGAAAAACAGGAAGGGCAGGAGACGACTGCAGGAGACACTGGATGAGATGGCAAAACTTGCAGCTGAAGAGGAAGTTTATGATGCAGAATGTTTCAGTGATGTCATTAGATTTGATGTTCAGAAAGATGTGAAGTATTTTGCTCATCTCTGGGAGGGAAACCCACCTATGGCACCACCGAACCCAAAGTACTGTGATAATATTCAAGAACTAAAGGAAACTATTATGTCTCATGCAGCAAAATCAAATGGAATGATGCTGATAGAATTAAAAGATCGTATTAAAGATCTCTGGGAGGCTTTACTGAATGAACGATTTGTCTTCAGCTTCAGAAATACCCTGGAGATTTCAGCTTACAGGAAACTAGAGACTGAATACAGCAAGTGGTCCTGGAGTCTACGCAGTACCATGATGGAAACTGAGAACAAACTACACAATAAAATAGAAAATCAAGTAATTCATGAGATTGAAGAAACTGATCTTCAAGGAGAACTGAAGGATACAAGTGAAGAAGTTGAAAAATCAATGTCAGAATTCTTTGAGAAAGACACAGATGCAAATATACTGATTCAGTGGAAATCATCATTTGAAATCAAAATAAAAAATGTTCAGGAAAGCATTTTGAAAGAAACAAAGAGGAAATTAAGTGAGATTCTTCAGCAGCGAGACCTGAAGAAAAAGATTGATGCTCAGAGGACAAATCATGAAAACACTCTCTATGAAAAGAGCAAAGAACTTGCCTTAAAACTGAAACAGAAAGCAAAAGATGAAGAAACACTGAAAAAAGAGTTTGATTTGTTTTGGGAACAGAGTGTAAAGAAGATCATGAGAGACACTCCTGCAATCAAAGACATTGACATAATAACAGATGTAAAAAGGCTTCTCAGTGACATGCATCAGGGATACCTCACTGTAGAACAGATAAAAGAGGGCATTGAAGACAGTATTTTCAATGTGATAAGTTATCATAAATACATTATTTTAAAAAGATCGATACAAAAAGAGATTAGAGATACCGTAAAAGATCCTTGTCGAACAGTAAATGCATCATTTGGAAATGATCAAATTCTGTCTCCAGCGGATGAAGCCCAGATCAGATCATTAGTCACAGATGTTGTTCAGCAGACAGACAAAATGATTCAGTCATTTAACATTTCAAAGATGGGCTACAACATCAGCTGCATTCAAAAACTCACAGTTTACATAAAGGCAAGAGTTACAGAACATGAGGAAGGACCAGTGAAATATGTGTTCAAGAAACAGTTCTTTGTGGATTTAGATCTGTCCATCTTTAAAAGAGCAAAGGAGAATATCACTGACCAACACAGACTGTTCAGGGAAGCCAATGATCCTGTTCTCTATTTGGAGAGGAGAAGGGAAGAGTACTACAGTATTTTCCAGAAATACTGTCAAGGAGCTGCATCAGCTGCCATTTTTGGTGAGATCATCTGTCAGAAACTTAAAGAGCCCATTGAGCAGAGTGTCTACAAGAAGACCGCAAGAGATTTAGCAGATGAAATGAGATCAAACTGTGAATCACTGAATGGAAACAGATCAAATCTGGAGAAACACATCATGAAGACACTGGCAGAGGAGGAGGACTTTGACAAATACATGAACTACATTCATAATCCCAGAGATCACTTCAAGAGTTTCATCAGAGATGAAGTCTGTCGGTACATCACTGATAAGTTCAGTGTCAGTGTTTTACCAAAGATGAAGGAGAACATTGAACTTCTGCAGCAGAAGATCATGAAAGCAGCTCATCAATCCACTAAACATGTTCAAGAGAAGAGAGGAGATGAATCTACTGAACACGTTCAAGAGAAGAGAGGAGATGAATCTACTGAACACGTTCAAGAGAAGAGAGGAGATGAATCTACTGAATATATTCAAGTCAACAGTGGGGATGTTGGTTTGTGGTTGAAGAGTTTCACACAGCAACTCTCAGATGAGCTGATCTTCTCTGAAAAAGACCTCAGTGGAGTCAAACATGATGATGTTGATGATTTCAAACTCCTAGAAGATGTGATAAGACAAGAACTTCCTGCTATAATGTCTGACATCAGCAATAGATTCAATACAAATACTTTTCCAGTAAATCTGGACTGTAAATTCAGACCAGATGAACTTCTGAGTGAACACTTCTGTCGGTGCTGTTGGGTTAAGTGTCCATTCTGTACTGCCATTTGCACCAACACCATAGAAAACCATGATGGAGATCACAGTGTTTCCTTTCATCGTGTCAGTGGAATAAACGGATTATATTACAATAATACAGATTACCTGTGTACCCATATCTGCACATCAGCTGTAGCAAACAGTGCTCTGTATTTTTATCCCAATGAATCACAAAAAGTCCTCTGGAGAGATTACAGAACAGCAGGAGAAGAGTACGCGAGGTGGAGCATCACCTCTGATCTCTCTGAACTGCCCTACTGGAAGTGGTTTGTGTGTCGATTCCAGAAAGATCTGGAAAAACACTACAGTAAAACATTTGAGGGACATGGTAAGATCCCAGATGAATGGAAGAAATACACTAAAGAGATTTCTCTAGAGAGTTTGGATAAATACATTTAGTTTCTCATTTGAAAGTCACTTTGTTTAAAAGCCTTAGATGAATACATTTAAATTTAGATGAACAAGTAAATTATGTTTTAGGTCTTTGTTTTAAAAAACACAATGTGAAGTGACTTTGTTCCTCACTCCAGTGAGTCTCACATTAGATCATCAGTTCTCAGAATACTGTACATCAGAGAACAGTGTAGAGATTTAAGTAGTAGATTTAAAAAATTTATTTTCAAAGCTGTTTGACTTGACTCTGCATTACAATAATTTCAATTGTGAAAACTAATTCTTTAAAAGGGGATATACAAATTTTCTGCCAATCTCATGTTAATCTAGAGTACCTTGAATATGCTGAAGAGTCTTTAGTTTTATCAGATTTATAAAAGACAGATAAAGCTTGACGATTCTCCTATGCAAGTAAACAATGCATGCACGTAGTGATGCTGATAAAGAACATGCATGCACTGCACCTTCTTTATGAGCAGAGGAACGCACAATATATTTTAATATTTAGCTTGCGGGTTGGTTTATTCTTATTTTGTGTCAGGAGTTGTCAGAAATACTGGTTAACTCATGAAACTTTTGAAATGCAAATTTCACAATTTCTATTACTATTTTGATGTCTGCAGGTCAATTTGACAGCTGTACAGACCCTAAATAAAAACATGTATTTGATGTGCATTGTTATGACTGTTTTCCCTCCCTGTTTAGTCTTGCAGTAGTCTTCATCAGAGACAGTAGGGAAAGTTTATCTCCCAAAGATTAATAGCCGGTTATGTTTCTGTGGGTGTGTGCCTGTTTTTTCTTTTTCTGCACTCTCTTTCACTCTCTCTGTCTTTTCTTAGACTCACCCCAGTGTCTGCCCGATGGGGTTTCCTTCTTAATTTACCTGCATGAAGTCACTCTCAGTGCTTAAAGTCTATGTTTTAAATAGAAGGACAGAAAAAGTGTGCGATAGTTTACTTTGACTCACTCACTGTCTTTGCTGTTGTTATTGCAATGAATTATCATAACCATTTGCTACGGTGTTATTCTTGTGTCAGCTATGTTGTGTTATGTCACCTTTTATTGTCTATTTTTGTCATTTTTCCACTGTTATGATTCTCCTAGTGACTAGTCATTCTGTGCACCAGGTAAAAGTGGACAGGTAAGACATGTGATATACTGTACATAGGGCAACATATAGAGGTGTGTTAGTCAGCCATACTGTATTTGTATTAGATACACTGTTAGTTAGGAGTGAGCACCAAGCCCTGTAAGTTTTGTGTTTAGCTAAAGCAGGGTATCTAAATACTGCAGACCTTTTATTTTATTGGTATTTTTGACAGTTAGAATTGGGTTTTGTTTTGTTTTCTTTGGCATACTTGTATCATTTCTCCCGTGGTGCTTTCTTTTTCTTCTTTTTTTTTGTCTTCATTGTAAATATTGTATATATATATTTTCCTTTTTGTACCTTTTCATTACCATTATTTCTCATCCCTTGTTATTTTTGTTATCCTCCGATGGTGTATAATAAACTCAATTCCTTTTTCCTAATTTTTGTCTGTCCATTCACACATGCACAAAAAAATATTATCTATTAAATGTTACTTATTTCAACCCTAGACAACATCTAGAGTCGTAACTCCGTCTCTAGAAATTTCACACATTTTGGACTGAAATACTGATACAGATTAAATTAAATTAAATTTATGCATTTAGCAGACGCTTTTATCCAAAGAGACTGACATTGCATTCAGGCTATCAATTTTTACCTATCATGTGTTCCCTGGGAATCAAACCCACAACCTTGCGCTTGACAACGCAGTGCTCTACCAATTGAGCTACAAGAAAACTCCTAATTAAGAAGTTTCAAAGTTGAAGGATGTGTTGGAAGGAGGGTGAGGACATTGATAAATGGTTTTCTGATTATTCAGAGGACAAGGAAGAGTTTGCCATGTCTTCCTCCTCATCAGAGAGAAGTTCTAAGCAATGGAAATCAAAAGATGGTAAATAGATTGGACAGCTATGCTACCAAAAAGCCTAGGAGGGCTGCCGTCATCCAGGGTAATCAATAACATTGTATGTCTCTACGATTTGCAGATTTCAGGAGTTCACAACATTCACTCTGCTTTTGGACTGCATTTACAACCAATAGAAAAGCCTATTCAGGAGAGATCTGGAGGGAAGACGTTTGTTTGAGAAATGCAAACTATTTGATCTTATTGATTTGAATGCTTGCAAGAATTGCTATTTTTAGCTGGAGTGTACCAGTAAAATGCAGAGGTAATGGTCAATTTATGTAATTCATAAATCGGAAGGTCAGTATTGCATGCAATAATGTCTCTAGAAAGATTTGACATGTATGTTTTGGGTCATTATTGAGTTGCAGAATATTTACTATGAGTATAAAAAATTTATGTTTGAGAAAGTATGCTACAAAATCCACAGTGTTAAATTAATGCTGCTTAGTGTCTCATGGGTCCACTCTAGGCAAAGAAAGGCAAGGCAAGTTTCTTTTACATTGCATATACAAAATGTATTACATAAAATGTAAGAAAATTATAATAATAATAAAAATACATTTTAAATTTAGATTTAAAAAACTTTAAGATGTTTAAAGTGAGTTTAGAAAATGGTTATTAGGGGTTGAACGACTACAGATTTTTTTAAGTCAACTTTTATGTGATGAAAGTCGAGTCGAAGTCGACTAGTCGCTGATGACATCATTAATGAACAAATAAGTCTGGAGCTGGGAAAACCCCTTGAGCACAGCCATGGCATATGACACAGAGCTGTGTACAGATAAAGTAGCACAGTACAGATTACATTCATATGAAGTAGTAGTGACGCTGTGGATTTTGTTATCAACAAATATATGCTTGAACTTTATAGTTTCTAAGCTATTTTGTTGAGAAATCACAGAACAGTGTTGACAGTACATCTCTTAGCTGAATGATTCTGCGCGCGAGCGATCTGCGCGTGACACAAGTGTGTGTGTGTGCAGCAACTGTTCTAGATTAGAACAGCAATTAAGATAACGTTACCTGTACAATAAGCTGTTTAGAATGTGCGTTCTCCGGTTCAATTTCAAGCATACTGTAATATAATCACACGTCTAGTGGACCTTTCGCAGTATACATTTATTTGTCCTTTTATCTGTTTGGAAACTGGTACTATTGTCTAAATGTGGAAGTCCTTCAAAGATTTATTATACTGTTGCGCCCTCTATTGGACTGGCGACGAGTCGACGTCAAGCTTCAAATGAAATTAAATTTATGCATTTAGCACTTGCTTTTATCCAAAGCGACTTACAGTGCATTCATTACCTATCATCAGTGTTGGGGCTAGTTACTCAAAAAAGTAATATATTACATATTACATATTACTCTCAAAAATAGTAATGCCTTACTTTACTTTATTACTCCCTGGAGAAAGTAACTAGTTATATTACTAGTTATATTACTAGTTACATCTTTTTTTCTTAATTACTCTATAATTGCCTGAGATGCATCAGATGGAGGGAGAACATACAAAGGAGGAGTGTTCTTTAGGGTCTTTATCAGTGGCGGCTCCTGCCAATTCTCTCAGGGGGGCAAATGTTTGCTCTATTAATGAGGATAGGTCACCCATTCAATTGATAAATTAACGGGTAGTTAAAGATGTAAAGGGAACCGAACTACTGTAGTATTAATTAAAAATAAACTGACATTAGGAATCAATCTCTTGCACTCCTTATTTTTCTATATCCGTGTTAACACTATTCAGCAGCATATGAAGACTAACACCAGGATGTGGTTTTTCCAAAAAATACTTTTTACTTTTCGATTTCAGTTTAATAAGAAATAATTGAAGTCACATAAATCACTGTTTACACAACTCACTTATATTACTGCTCGTCAGTACACCTGTTCTCTAATCAGCGGTTAATTCCATCAGGTGCGTGATTTCACATAGAGCAGCTGTTACTACACAGAGCCGTTATTAACTGAGAAAATGCGCAAATCCACGTTCATTTTCAGCGTTTATTGGCACGGTTGTATGAACATATGGTTCACGCACCTGATGGAATAAACCGCTTTAGAGAACCGGCTTTACTGAGATGCGCATTAACGAGCGGCCGATCGTGATCGGAGCACTCCTACAAAATAATTACTGAATCTCCACCCGTCGAAACTAGCTTTCTGTTGCTGGGAACCTTCCTCTGAAAAAGAGCTAGCCGTTGTTGACGCTTCCATTTTTCCCAATCTGTCTGAGCGTGCCGCTCTGCTGCCGGCTGTCGACCAATCAGTGATGGTAAATGATACCTCGTGCCAAACCCAGACCAATCACTGTTCCATTCACGCCCTCCTTCCCTTCCCTTCTGTTCTCTGTGTTGTGTGCCTTGTGTGTGATGAAGGTGCTACTGGCAAATGTAACGCAAGTAACTAGCTTGTGAAAACTGTAATAATATTACCATTTTCAGACGAGTAATGCCTTACACTACTAGTTACTGAAAAAAGTAATATTATTACAGTAACGCGTTACTTTGTAACGCGTTACACCCAACACTGCCTATCATGTGTTCCCGGGGAATCGAACTGTGTGTACGGTATACTATCTATGTCCAGAAAGGTAAGAAAAACATCATCAAAGTAGTCCATGTGACATCAGAGGGTCAGTTAGAAATTTTTGAAGCATCGAAAATACATTTTGGTCCAAAAATAGCAAAAACTACGACTCAGCATTGTCTTCTCTTCTGTGTCTGTTGTGAGAGAGTTCAAAACAAAGCAGTTTGTGATATCCGGTTTGCAGACGAATCATTTGATGTAACCGGATCTTCTTGAACCAGTTCACCAAATCGAACTGAATCATTTTAAACGGTTCACGTCTCCAATACGCATTAATCCACAAATGACTTAGGCTTTTAACTTTTTTAATGTGGCTGACACTTGCTCTGAGTTCAAACAAACCAATATCCCGGAGTAATTCATGTACTCAAACAGTACACTGACTGAACTGCTGTGAAGAGAGAACTGAAGATGAACACAGAGTTACACTTAGTTCTGTCATCATTCACCTCGTGCATTCGCTGTCCGCGAGCCCTCTTGATGACGAAAATTACATAATGCGGATGGAATGCAGATGCCAATGATCAAATTATACTTTGGCCTTTATCAGTGGCGCACGAGATGCGATGACAATAATAAAGTGTCATTGCATTATAAGTTTGTTGTTAACATATACAGTTGAAGCAACTAGATGCAGCAGTGCTGAGATGTTCAATCTAAATATTGCGGCAAAAAAGAGAGAGTGGAGAAGATCTTGTTTACATCAAAACTGAAACCAAGCCATTCACACAGAACGCTTGTTTCACGAATTTCTAGAGAGGGACATCTTCTATTATCATTGCACTCGTGTCTCGTACAATAGAGCCGCATGTTTAGAAGCCCATGTAAAATAAAGGTGGGTTCAGTTTTTTTTTAAAACATATCTTGAGACTTTATGGTGGGTTTTTCCCATCCTACTGCATCTCATGTTTAAATGAAAATGTACTCTGTGTGATTCACTCCTTTGAATTAAACTATGCATGCACACATGGTGCTGTTTTTTTTTTATATAGTTATTTAAGCTACTTGATTGTAATTGGTTTATAAAAATTATTTTAAATATTATGCACTTTTTTCACAATTTTTTTCGCTCTTTCAATAGGAAAATATCTCACCTTTAATAGTCAATCATATTTACAGTACAAAACTTGTCAGTCAACTATGAGGGCGAAAAAACAAAACAGAAACAAAATAATCGTTCATTAATCGTAATCGAGGTGAAAAGTTCAATTAATCAAGGTTTTTATTTTAGGCCATAATCGTCCAGCCCTAGCATACAGTCTGAATCATAACCCACTAAAGGAGCTAGTTAATTGATGTGTGTTTCTCACCTTACTTCACTGGAGCTATAATGATCTTGAATCTCTGAAAATATTAGCCTCACGATTTACTATTGGGGGCTCTGGCAGCTAGCTATCCTAAAGGGCTAAGCTAACGTTACGTATTTAGATGGGAGAGCATGAGAGGAGATAATAATTAAGTTTTCTTGTCACTGAGTTTAAGATGTTAAGCTAGTTACCTTAACCAGTACACAACCTGTTCCTCGATGATACAACCTTGATGTATCATGTAAAAAATATATATATCTTGAGTGATACTACTCATATCCCATCAAACCTTTAAGATTAAGTTGATTTCTTTCTCTTTCATACGCATAACATTCTAGAAGTTTCTGGATCCCCACATTTATCACATCTGCCATTTCCATGCTTCCCTATTTTGTGTAAATTGAAATTTAAAGCTGAATGTCCAATCCTCATTCTTGTTATGATATCATCTTTCTTCCTACTCCCACGTCTTATTCTATGCAGGTATTACTATTATGATTGTGTAAATGGTGATCAGCAACCAGATAATGTGGAAGTTACTGCCTTTTGGCTTGGTGTGACGTCTCACGTTTTGCAGACAATGCAAAGGCAGAGGAGTACAGTACCCTGATAGCACACGTACCTCTCAGAGATGTCTATATGATGTCTGGATTTACATCTGCAAGATGGATTGTTTAGAGATTTTGTTCATCTGCAATACATCTATAGGACGTTTCATTCTAGATGTTAAATAGACTATGTGTTTAAGATGTTTATGATTCAGAATGAATGTAAAAGTGACATCTGAAAGACGTCTGTCAGATGTTTGTAGACAGCAGCTTTCCAGATAAAGAGATCTTTAGCAGACATCTTGCAATTTCTATTGCTAATTTCTCACTTTTTGATGGTTTCATTACTTTCATATAACTGTTAAATTTCCAGTGTACTATAACTAATCTGGCTGGAGAAGTACTTTAAAGTTTTATTTTTCTCAAAAGAGAGTCTCTCTGTCGGTCTCTTCACACTCCAGTCCAGCAGGAGGCGGAAACGCGCTTTTTACGTAGATTATCCTGTCACAGAAAAAAGAAGAAAAACATCCTGCAGACTGGTGTTCAGATGCAGCGGCTTAATGTTTATCGAATTATCTTCATAACACAACACTAAAAGATTATTTTAATATGTTGACTTGTTAAGATCATCTTTACCTGTCTGCTATTGGTCAACAGATCGGTAAGAGACACACCTGCGTTATTCATCCGCCTAACACCTGTCAGAATAATAATAACAATAACGAGAATAATAATAACGAGCAGCTTTAAAAGCGAATATGTCTCAGAGTATGATGTTGGTACAGATCATTTAAAGCTGTTTTCATTAATGCTGCTGTATTTCAGTAATCGAGTTCATCATCTGAATGAGTTTGATCGTCAGATCCACATTAAACACGATCAGAGCTGATAATGTTCACAGACATGGATTATGAGCTCGAGGAGGACAAACTGTGAGTAGCACGAGCACCATCCATCATTCTTAATATTTTATTTGTTTACATGATGTCACATCCGGTAAGGTTTTTGTATAGCGGGGAGAAAATTGACAGTCACAATTATAAATGTCTAAATAGAATTGCATGTTATATAACAGTGTGTAAATGTAATAGAAGTTAATTGAATCTGACAGAAATAATGCAGAGCAAGCAATCATTTCAAGAACAACATTGAGGGATGATTGTGTGATGAGATGAGTGTTGTGTGTCTTCACTGACAGTCGTGTGTGTGTGTGTGTGTGTGTGTGTGTCCAGTGGGATTCCCACAGTTCCCGGGACAGTGACTCTGAAGAAGGACGCACAGAACCTGATTGGGATCAGTATTGGGGGCGGAGCTCAGTTCTGTCCCTGTCTCTACATCGTACAGGTCAAACACTCACTCCTTCATCATCATCATCATCATCATCATCCTGTCAATCACTGTGTCACATTCAATGATGAACGAGTCTTGTAGAAGCTGTAGGATCTTCTTGTGTTTATGAAGCCAGAAGTGTGTGATTTTTATTTGTGTGGTTGATATTGTTACATTCGTTTAGAGTCATTCCAGTAGAACAGGTCCTGAAGAATTGTGAGTGTTGAAAATGTTCTTACACAGAATTCACACACAAATTAAGTGAATGATACCCAGCATCCAGTTTCAAAGTCGAAGTGCTCCAGAAAGTCTTCAGTCTATCATGAAATACTCTTTCTATTTCTCTTTTTATTAACTGAAGCTCATCTGAGGTGATTTCTGTCTGTTTAGGTGTTTGATAACACCCCGGCCGCTCAGGACGGGGCTCTGGCTGCCGGCGATGAGATCACAGGAGTCAACGGCAAACCGGTGAAAGGAAGGACTAAAGTAGAGGTGGCCAAGATGATCCAGGCCGTGCAGGTACAACACCTGAAACATCAACTGAAGACACACGGTTTGATTCCTGGAGCAGTTTTCACTGGTTTAGAGTTTTGTTAATGTTTCTGATGTCTTACTGTCTTTATAGTCACACTGAGCAGATTAGAGCTGGATGAGAGAATAGTTTATATTAGCAGACGATTATAACAACAGTCACACAGCTCTGCTCTTATCTGTCATGAATTTAAGTGATTATTGACAGTGTTACATCTTTAAATAAACACTCAATATCAGTTCAGTCATTCTATCTGTGGAAATTTCTCCAGGTTTAGTTGAAACTATTATAATTTGTACATTTTGATCGACTTAAAAAGTGACATTATCTGTATATCAGCTTGACTCTAAAATAATATTGTGACCGATATATCAACAAAGTCAATGATATCTTGTCTCCGATGCACCAGTGTGATAAAGACTGTTTTTGTAACGATCACATGATCTAGACTGGTAGGTGTTTTGAAGGGTTTGTTTTAAGGATGAATGTGTTTGTGATCTGCAGGGTGAAGTGGTGATCCAGTATAACAAACTGCAGGCCGACCCGAAGCAGGGCAAATCTCTGGACATCGGTAACAACCACCAGACTGTGCTAGCTTCGTGTGTTTGAAGGGATGTGTTTCTCTCTGATGAAGTAGCTCATGTGTGTGTGTGTGTGTGTGTGTGTGTGTGTGTGTGTGTGTCAGTGCTGAAGAAGGTGAAGCACCGTCTGGTGGAGAACATGAGTTCAGGAACCGCAGACGCTCTGGGACTCAGCAGAGCCATTCTGTGCAACGGTCAGATCATCTCCACTGTTAGATCACTAATGCTATACCACACTCGATCAGACAACTACAGCACTCAGAAATACAGCACTAGGAGTTATTTCTTCACCTTGCACTAATGAGAACAAGTTCTGTTGCATGGCAGTATCTCTGCTTGATGTGTGGATGTAATGTGTGTGTGTGTGTGTGTGCGTGTGTGTGTTGTAGACGGTCTGGTGAAGAGGCTGGAGGAGCTGGAGAAAACTGCTGAACTTTATAAAGGTGATTCATTCGTTCTGTTACTGCATTAAACCAGTGACTGAGAGAGTTTACTCTGGACATAATCAGTGTGTGTGTGTGTTTAGGACTGATGGAGCACACCAAGAGACTGTTAAGAGCTTTCTATGAGCTCTCGCAGACTCACAGAGGTACCGTAGATTTATTTTTTACTCATCATATGATTCCTTATAAAGAGTTTCTCCTGCTGGAAGTTCAGTTTATTGACAATAAACCTGGTTTGTTTTCCATCCTCTTTGAGATGAGATTACACACACACTAACAACATCAGGCCGTGCAGTAGAAGTACTGCTAACTCTGACCGACAACACTCCATTCAACCATCAGAGGAGTGATATAATGTCTGTCCTTCTCTCTCAGCGTTTGGCGACGTGTTCTCCGTCATCGGTGTCCGTGAGCCGCAGGCCGCTGCCAGCGAAGCCTTCGTGAAGTTTGCTGAAGCTCATCGAAACATGGAGAAGTTCGGCATCCAGCTGCTGAAGACCATCAAACCTGTAAGAGAGCAGATCGGATCGAGTTTGTGTTCGTACGATGAGTCTAGAGTAACTGTGACATGCAGAAATAAAGTATATGATGTAGTGCTGTCAAACTATTAATTGTGATTAAACACATCCAAAATAAGTGTTTTTGTTGATATGTGTGTGTGAACTGTGTATATTTATTATGTATATATAAATACACACATGTTTTTGTTATAGATTAAACGTATTTATTTATAATATAAATTATATTATTAAAAATGTATGCATGTAAATATTTTCAAAATAATATACACTGTATGTGTTTGTATATATATATATATATATGTATATATATAAATATATATATATACATATATAATATACACAGACAGTAAACACACACACATATATTATGTAAACAAAGTTTTATTTTAAAAGCGGTTTAGGGATTAAAAGTGATTCATCATTTGACAGCACTACTATGATGTGAAACAACTAAAAGTAACGTAAATCAAACATAACAATAAGCTAAAAAATAAAAATAAATAACAAAAAATGTTATGTTTAACTGTTTGTGATCATTAACTGTTGTCAGAGAGCCACAGACATACAAATTTGTTTTTAAATTATATACTTAACTTAAGATATGAACTTAAAATATCAGGGGCACTTAATTATTTAATCTCAAACTGGGGTTTGTCTGATGAGACGTCTATAAAGCCCTGATCTATACAGTGTTTGGTATGTAGAATGTAGAGTCAATGAAACATGCTTAGAAAACATCATCTATGCTGGAGAACAGCTGAAAACAGTGTGAAACCTCATTTAATGAGACAGATGTAATAAATAATATTTATTCTGTCTGTTTGTCTGTCAGATGCTGCATGATCTGAACACGTATCTGCACAAAGCGATTCCTGACACCAAACTCACCATCCGCAAATACCTGGACGTCAAGTTTGAGTACCTGGTACGAGAACAGCCCGATGATTCACTCATCCTTGAATTCTGGATTGAGATTACATTAACAGAGGGGATGTTGATTAATGTGTGGGTTTGTGTGTTTATTCAGTCGTACTGTCTAAAGGTGAAGGAGATGGATGATGAAGAGTACAGCTGTATCGTAAGTTCACTCAGTCTCTCCGCTCATCATTCACTCATTAACTAACAATAGTCCAAATCAGCTCCCGATCATTTGACTCAATACACTGTTACTGATTAAACCTGCTCAACCTGTTTACTGATCGTAATGAGTGCTTTAGAGGTGGAGGATCTATTGCAGTGTTGAACTTTGACCCTGATACAATTGTCTTTTTACTGTTTAATACTGTAAATCATGTGCTGATGATTTCAGAAAGCATGCGGAGTATTGGATAAAAGTTCAAATTCTGTGTCCCTTCTATACATAAATGCATATTGTATAATATTGCATATAACATGTTAAATGTGTGTTGTTGTATACTAACTGAAACCAGGTTTTGTACATGCTTATTTAACCCTCTGTGTTTGTATTTCAGGCGTTAGGAGAGCCGCTGTACCGTGTCAGCACCGGTAACTATGAATACCGCTTGATCCTGCGCTGTCGACAGGAGGCTCGTGCTCGATTCGCCAAGATGCGCAAAGACGTTCTGGAGAAAATCGAGCTCCTGGACCAGAAACATGGTTTGTTCAGTTGAGAAGACATGCATCAGAAGCATCACATTATCAGTTTTACCGCAGTTTAACCCTTTCCCTCCTCCCTTCAGTCCAGGACATCGTGTTCCAGCTGCAGCGCTTCGTCTCTGGGATGTCCCACTACTACGACGACTGCTACGCCGTGCTGAAGGAGGCCGACGTGTTCCCCATCGAGGTGGATCTGTCCCGAACCATGATCAACTACAGCGGACAGAGCCTCTCGTACGAGGACGAGGACGAGGAAGAGACGAGCAGAGGAGACGAAGACCACGCTCTACAGACTGAGAACGGAGCCGAGAAACTCGTCGACGACCAGTGAGTGAATTATCAGATGAAGTAATCAATCAATCAATCTGTGAAGGGAAAGTAAAGGATCTCAATGTGACAGGAAGCTCTACTGATGAGAGATTATCTTCAGTCTAAAATGACTGATACATAATATGAATAAAAGCATTATATATGATATTTAATAAAAAAGTTATATATTTATAAACTACACTTTCAAATCACTGGTCAGACAGAAACAGAATCACTGGTTGCCATGTTACATACTTCAGAATAGAATGTTAGGTTTGGTTACTATGGTGACAGAATTGGAACTTTTCATCAGACATTCTTTGTTTGGAGTCTTTGAACTCTGATTCAGAACATTTCAGATGAACGACCTGAAGCTGAGTTGTCTGTGGCTTTTCTCTTTTTTCTGCCTTTGAAACACTTGATGAATGTCTTTAAGCACCAATGATCTGAACATTTCACTGTTTTTTATTTTATTTTTATTTTTTTAATGTGCTTTGGGTGTTGGGGTTATTTAATTTAACTCAGCTGTGTAACTGTGGTTTATGTAACATTACGTCCTAGAAAGATTAAATGTCTTGAAGGTTAGAAAAATGCTTGTGAATCCTTCTGTGTGTGAGTAAAAATGTAAATCAAACTTGTTTTATGGGCTTTCTCATTAAACATCTTGAGTTTCAGGAATATTTGTGGTGTTTTCCATCTCTCAGGACCGACTTCTGCCATTTTATCTGGATTAACCTATTTAAAGTGTCTATGTCAGAGGTTTAACAACTCTGGGTTTGAAAATGCACTCATTTCTTAAATTTGACTTTCTAATTAGTGTTTAATGACTTAACTTATGAACATTATTGGTTATATTATTATTGGGTTAAAATACAATTAAGTTAACCCCTCATGAGCCAAACGAGCGGAACGTTTCTTTGTTATCATTATTATCAGGCTTTGATTTGTTTTAAATGTGTATTCGAATATTAAACTAGTTCTTTTAAAATAATAAGGGTTTAACTAGTTTACTTTTCATTTAACCAACGTTAATTTAAATTCAGTCGGTCACTAACGTTGGTCCTTGTTTTCAGTCAATATTTCAGTCCTATGAAAACTTAAAAGTATGATCATAAAAACTCTTAATCATAAAAAGTCTTCACTTCCATATAATATTATAACATATAATTTATTATCCTGGCGACTTTGCTTCCGCGTCGAGCATCAGCGGCAGTCACGTGACGCCTCACTGGAGTCTGATTGGATACCTTTATAAGCGTCTCCGCCCAATCGCTGGTGTCATCCGCCCCAGTGGCCTAATGGATAAGGCACTGGCCTCCTAAGCCAGGGATTGTGGGTTCGAGTCCCATCTGGGGTGAAGTTTGTTTTTCTTTCTTCGATGTCTGTCTGTGTGTCTTTTCTTATTCTTTGTGTGTCACGAAGTTTAAACGAAGTTTCATCTGATCTCGCGTTTATCCGTGTGGATTCCGCTGGGATTAATACACCTTGTTTGTCACAAGGAAGCTCTTCGCTGACGGACTTCCCACTTTATTTTCAGTTTCTGCGGTGCATGTGACTGAAGATCGACACAGACATGAAGAACAGCAGCATTTGCGCGTTCATTCTTGCTTGTTTTGTTGCAGCAGCGAGAAGCGACAGTAAGAAACGTGTTTATTCAACCTTGACTTTCATAAAGCTTGTGTTGTTATATCGCGGAGTGAATGTTTTACAGGTTTACATGACCATATGCTCAACTCTTTCAAAACACTCTGCTTTTGTTTTGCTTATAAGTCATAAGTGTGTTTTAAGTGAGTTAGAGAGGAATGAAAGACGCTGAGGGTTTGTCTATTATATGATCATGAGCTGGAGAAGCACGTGATCCTATAAAACTCAATCTGAAACCTGATATGTGTCTGCAGTTACTTTACAAAGATATCATGTTTTATGCAAATATAAAATTTTCCCACAGAAAGTTACTGATAGAATAGCAATGCACAAAAATAATAAAATTGAAAAGTATAAAAGGAATTGAATAAATAAATGAGTGAGTTTGCAACCTTTAAGATTTGCATTTGCAGGCACTTTTGTCCAAAGCAACTTACAAAAGATTTATTTTAGGTATTTAAAGTTATATATATATATATAATATTTATTATTTTATTTATTTTAAGTATTAGTTTTAAATATAAAAAATAGAGCGACTTTTGTGTTAAATGTTTGCACGTTAACAAGGTTAATTTGTTAACATTAAGTAGCTACATTACTAAACATGAACAATGAAGAATACTTCTTAATCATTTATTAATCTGATAATTTGAGCATTCAAAATTATTTTAGTATCTTTTAATATTAAGTGATCTGAGCTAACTATTATAACCAAAGATTAATAAATACTGTAAGAAATGCAATAATCATTGTTATGATTTTTGAGGAATTTAGATAAAATGTTCAGTTTTGTTTCGGGTACATTATCTTTAACTGAAAACAGTATTAAGTGTGTTTTATTATTTTATAGCTTTTATTAAAAATGCAATTAATGAATGTTGGTTTAATTTTCTTATCTAAAAGATTGTCTGCAAATAAACATTTTTAAGTATTCAGTTCTCATTTCACATCTTGAAAAATGTTCCTCTTGTGGCTAAAATGGCACAGTATTTTTAAGGAAGTAGCAGACGCCCACATGGGTCATAAGAATCACACCATACATCATATCTGTGCTTCGTTTTCATATAATCTCGTGTGTTTGTGTGTGTGTGTGTGTGTGTTGAATCCAGAGCTGCTGAATGCCACGGCGTACTGGGACTCGACCCACAAGGCCGTTCTGCTGAAGGAGGGTGTTCTGGACACGCAGGGCGATGCGTACGGCTACTATAATGACACGCTGTCGTCCACGGGATGGGGCGTGCTGGAGATCCGTGCCGGCTACGGTCAGACGGAGGAGACAGACGACGTCACCATGTTCCTGGCGGGGTATCTGGAGGGTTTCCTCACCGCGCCGTGAGTGTCTGTAACCACACACCTTCTCCATCTTCTCATTTCACTCTTCACTCAGATGTAGTGAAAGCCAACTGTCATCATAGTTTTCTTGTTTCTGTGAAGTGCTCTTACGTTTGTTTTTCACACTCAGAACAGTCAGTTAATTGAGTTATTCATGATCATTGAACATCTGCTTTCTGACCTTTACTTTCCTGACACTTTCTGCTACAGTCACACTTAGTCAGTCTGTGTAAGTGTATGACTGTGAATATGTAAATGAGCCCTCGGTGATTGGCGTGCCTGTTTGCATGTGAAATGAGTATTACTGATTACATTAACATTCATTAACAGGTTTCTCAACCAGGGTTAATATCATTAACTACAAACTAAAACTGTAACATTTCTTCATTATATTTAGTAATAGCTTATCAATGGTGACTGTCTCAAGCTGATGTACTGTACATATGGCAGAAATGTAGGGTAAAAATCAAGCAGTAATTTCTGCTCCTTTATTTTCAGCAGGTAATGATACTCACACTGTGCTGCACTTTATTGACAATATTGAGCTGAAGCTTGACTTTGCAAATTTAAAATAGCAAATCAAATCGCAATATCTCTCAATAAAAATCACTATTAGATAATTTCCCCATATCGCACAGCCCTAGTTTTATTTCATCTTGATGAATACTAAATGTTTTTTTGTGTGTGGGATGAATCAATGCACATTCACATTTAGTCTAAAGCTACATTACGTTCACACAGCGCACACAACCCTTCTGTACTTCAGATTTCTCCCAATATAGGGACAGGAGACTAATGTGTTACCCCCAAAACTGTTTCTAATAGTGTAAAATGTATATAGCTATTAGTTCTAATATGAAATAGTATAGTATTCAAATAAATACTGAAACAACGCTGTTCTCAGCTGGATCTATGATGTACGTATATTTGGATTCTCAGTTTATTTAAGCTCAAATGCAGAACTTGTATTTTTGTAATGAGTGAGTAATGATAGTGACTGTTGTGTTTCAGGCAGATTTTCGATCATTACACCAACATGTATCCGCAGCTGATCACGAAACCTGAAACACTGGTGGCTGTGAAGGACTTCATGTCGTGAGTGGCGCTCCTCTGTGTGTGTGTGTTCGTCAGTGTTCGGCTCCGGACAGGACGTGCTGACCGTGTGTGTGTGTGTGTGTCAGGAAGCAGGACGACTGGTCTCGGGGTCAGGTGAAGCGTAACACCTCTGATCCTCTGTGGATCCACACGGGGCTGATTCTGGCACAGCTGGACGGTCTGCAGGCCGGAGTCACCGACTGGGCCAAACAACACGGCAGGAAGGTAGATCATCCTCAAACACTCTTCTAATAGTCTCTGTGTTTTATTAGGGATGCATTTCTTTATCTTTTTATTAAGACTCTAGTTCCTTACATTCACCCCTTTTTTTATGTAAAAAGTTACTTAAACATCTTAAAAGATTCCTTTATTTTCCCCATTTAATTATAGAAAAATCAGTTAAACAATGAAAAATAGTTTCATTAAAGACCAGTTTCCTTTATTTTTCCTATTTATTATGCAAAACATTTTTAGATGTATTTGTTTTAATAAGACGGCTCTGTTTCCTTTTCTTCATATTTCTTATTTTATAAAGGACTTCACATCTAAAACGACTTTTTAAAGGCTTTGTGTTATTTCTCTCTTTAAAGGTTACATCTAAAAAATTTCCATTTGTCCATTTGTTAACATAAAAATTACTAAAATGGTTGAAAAATAGTTTATTGTTCTTTTATTCAGAATCTATTTCCTTTTCTCCTATTTTTTTTTTAAAAGATGCAAACATTTAGGAAGATTTTTTATTTGTTTTAAGAAGGCTCTGTATTTCATCGTTATTATGGCTCAGTTTCTTTTAATCATCTTTTTTTCTTACTTAAAAATTGATTTAAACTTGAAAAGTTTTTAAGGATCCATTTCCATAGTTTTTACTAATAATTAACTTAAACTAAAAGCTCAATTTCTTGTAATCGTCTTATTTCTTGCATCAAAATACCATAAACATTCAAAAAGAGTTTCAGCGTATCGTGCGGAAGAACAATACAAAGAGAATAGTGTTTTTGTAAATGCGGTTTATTAAAATGAAGAGTTGTTAGTGCTTGTGTTTGTATCTTGCATCTGTTGAAGCTGAGCTGGTTTTGATCAGATCATCACTCGTGTGTGTGTGTGTGTGTGTGTGTGTGTGTGTGTGTGTGTGTGTGTAGCCTCTGTCCCAGTTTGACGTCCAGTTCCTGAATGCCATCGGTGATCTGCTGGACCTGATCCCGGCGCTGGTTCCCAGTGAGACGTCCAGTATGAAGCCGTATAAAGCTCCTCCCATGGGCCACTGCTCTGCGCTCATAAAGGTAGCTAACATCCTGCTAACTGTTGTCAGGAGGCAGTAGATGTGATGGTCTCTCTCACCTGTGGTGTGTTTCAGATGTTGCCTGGCTTTGAGAACCTGTTGTTCGCTCACTCCAGCTGGTACACGTACGCCGCCACCATGCGCATCTACAAACACTGGGACTTCAGACTGAGAGA
This sequence comes from Carassius gibelio, assembly GCF_023724105.1. NCBI lineage: Eukaryota > Metazoa > Chordata > Actinopteri > Cypriniformes > Cyprinidae > Carassius > Carassius gibelio. The sequence goes on from NC_068398.1 coordinate 5,326,270, forward strand.
GCCACACACGGCCACCGGAAGACTGTCCTTCAGCAGCTACCCTGGTACTCACACATTGCTCTTTCATTAATTCGCTCCTTCACTCACTCATTCATACAGTTAGGCAATACACACACACACACACACACACACACACATATACAAGTGTGTGGTTTCAGTATGTGAGTGACTTCAGTCTGTGGATGTGTGTGTGTTCAGGGTTCCTGATGTCTCTGGATGATTTCTATCTGCTGGGCAGTGGTCTGATGATGACTCAGACCACCAATAACGTCTTCAACACCTCGCTGTTCTCCTACATGACTCCTGCCAGCCTGTTCTCCTGGCAGAGGGTTCGACTGGCACACGCACTGGCAAACACTGGGGAGCAGTGGGCCAAAACCTTCTCCAGATACAACTCTGGTCAGGAATCAACATTCACTGTTCTTGGCTTTCTGGACTGTGTTTGCTCTGTCATGCGTGTTTGTCTGATCCTGGGCTGAATCTGTCCGTCAGGGACGTATAATAACCAGTACATGGTGGTGGACCGGAGTAAAGTGATTCTGGGCAGCAGTCTGGAGGACGGAGCGCTGACGGTGGTGGAGCAGATCCCAGGACTGGTGGAGTATTCGGACCAGACGCAGACGCTGCGCAGAGGTCCGACTGAACCCACTTCACTCTCTTCTTCTTGACGTGTTGTACATCTGCTGCTTTAGTAACTGTGTGCATCTGCAGGTTACTGGCCGTCTTACAACGTGCCGTTCCACCGTAAGATCTACGATCTGAGCGGCTACGAGCAGATGTGGAAGAAGCACGGCGAGGATTTCTCCTACGACCTCTGCCCTCGAGCCAAGATCTTCCGTCGTGACCAGTCATCCGTCAGCGACCTGAACTCCCTCAAACACATCATGAGATACAACGGTAAATAACAGTCACAACTCTTGATGGTGATGGCACCTCTAGACTTCCTTAGGGAACCAAACTTAATAAATGATAACAAGTCTCAAAGAAAAAATAATGAGATGACTAACTTGTAAGACTTCGCCACACGATTCAAGATTTATTTAATATCTCATACACACACACACACACACAAATATATATATATATATATATATATATATATATATATATATATATATATATCTTATTTAGCTTCACTATGCTAGCTTTTATTAATATTTTGAATTAAATTTTATGTTGCATTTTCAGTTTCCGTCTTTATTAATCTTTGCTTAATTTTAATCTCTATATAACGAAGCCCTGCACATGATGTTCAACAGAAAAAAAGAAATAAATTGTGCGCACGATTTGCTAATTCGTTCCCTGGATATACTAAAACATGCATACAATTACTATTTTGTTCCCTCAATGTACTACAACCTGCACACGATTGCTATTTCATTCCCTAATTCCCTAATTAGTTTCCTCGATTTGCCAAATTGTGTACATGATTTATAAATCGAGAGAACTAATTAGTAAATTGTGTACGCGATTTGTCAAATCGAGGGAATTAATTAGTAAATTGCGGGGACAATATATAAATCGAGGGAACGAAATAGTAAATTGTGTACACGATTTACTTTTTTTCCTGCATGCCATGTGTGGGGCTCTGTACTGTATAATCTTTAAGTTTGAATTTGTTATTTTAGTAGTTAGTTAAAATAAATAAAAATGAGAAGAGATGCAAATAAAAAAAGTGTGTATTTTCCATTTCATTTTAAGTTTTTCTTATTTTGTCTATAGTTATTTTAGTAATGTCTTAATTGTTTTTTATTCATCTTATTTTTGTTTTAGTTATTTTACTACAAATGAAAAACATCAATCAACATGTATTTTTACTTTATTGTATTTGGCTGGGTTGCAGACAAAAGCCCTAGTTGGATTTGCAATAAGTTGAATGTATTAAAACCTACAATGGTTACTGTAAAATAGTCAAATCAAAACATAATTGCTTATCTAATTTGATTTAGGTTTCTATAGGAATAATTACTTTTTTGTATGGCTTAGGTTTGGTAAACAAACAAACATGATGTAAGTTTCTTTAGAAATGAATAAAAGTAAATGGTAATAATAATACAAACACAAGAATGCAGTTACAAAATTTTGGTTCATTTAGCCTTTAAACATCACACAGTAAAAGGCATTATTGTATTTGAATGTTTGTATTGTGATAATGTGTGTCAATCTGTCCTCAGATTATAAGAGTGACCCGTACTCGAAGGGTAACCCGTGTAAGTCCATCTGCTGTCGTAATGACCTGCAGGAGCAAAGAGCCAGTCCTGGAGGATGTTACGACACCAAGGTCAGCTGACTTCCTGTCATTAACCAATCAGAGTGAGTCTTCAGCTCCTGATGCTCTGTTGCTCTCCGGTTAGGTCACAGATCTGCACATGGCTCAGGGTTTCGTAGCAGAGGCGGTGAACGGACCGACCACAGATGGAGGGCTCCCCGTCTTCTCCTGGGAGGCGTTCAACAGCACGTCCCATCAGGGCCTTCCTCCGATATACAACTTCAGCTTCGTCCTGATGCAGCCGCAGCTCTTCCGCCCCTGAGGATCATGGGATTTCACAATCTAGCCTGCTTCTGAACTGATTCTCTGTTAGAAATCTGCACTAAAACCAATCTGAACCCTTGAATCTGTTGAATCACATTTTTTTTTTAGCCTTAAAATCAGCGCTAAACTCTACAGCTGCCATCTGACAATCAGTCCAGGACTGTTCACGTCTCTTTTTATTGATTTATGGATTGAGTAAATCATAATGTTTTAGTACACAAAAGGTTAAAAAAAAAATTAGTTGGTAAATTATTGGCATACATGAAAAAATAACAAAAACTTGAAATTATGAGGTAATGTCAAAATGAAGATGTACTAAGTCAATAATGACATAAGAAGGCATAATTATGTGGTAAAACCTTGACATTTTGAAAGAATAATTTGAAATTGACGTACCAGGTCAAAATTTACACACTAAGTCACACTTTTCAGGAAAACAATGACATACTAAGTTGAAATTGAAATAGTATTCAATATTCATTTGTCTTTTTAACCACATAAATATGACTTTTCTTTTCCTTCCACTCTTCACCTCATGAATGTTACTATGGGTGTCCATAAATTACTGCCACACAGAGCATGTTTAAAGTGCTCCTATTATGGATTTTGGAAAATTACCTTTCATGCATTGTCTAACACAGCTCTAAATGAATGAAAACATCCTGCAAGGTTTTCAATTTGAAAGTGCATTATGTATTAAGTTATTATCTTTCAAAAGAAAGAGTCAGTTTAGCATATTGCCTGCCCACTTGTTGGTCTGAATGAAAATACAACAATTTTTTTTTTATATATATATATACACTCTGTGCAGTGCACAAAGCAGCACTGTGCTCACAAACACTGCTTTATCAGCCATTACATGCATTATGCAATGAAACCTGGACCAATTGTTTGGAGGTCGTTACGCAAATGGGGTAAAAATAAATGCATTATAAGGAAATGTAAGTATTTTTTGACCTTGCATGCATGTCAATCTGTACGGGGACTCCCAAAACCAAAATATGAACCTTTCATTACCCATAATGGGAGCACTGTAAAACGGGGGCGTCAGTATCATCGTAATTTTGTAAATCTAGTAAAAGATGTAAATGGACACAACACAAACAGAAAACCAAAGTTTGTAATGTAAATGTCAGTGGCAGGAATGTCTTGTTGAACGAGTCCATCGCTGTGATGTTTCTTAGCTGTATTTACAGATTTCTTCTCTCAGGGAAGGTGACTCAAAAGTGCCTTTGTTATTATTCGAATGTCTTTTACCTTCACTTTTGAATATCTGTTATCATTGCTGTCAATCATGAGGTTTGTAATCTGTGGCATGTGATTTTTTTGTAATTTTTTTTTCTCTTTGATTCAACCAATGAATGAACAAGCCTCATTTCTCAGTCTTAAGTGTATTTGTTGGACACTGGTTCACTAATTCAGTCGGATATCCTGCACTTGTGCTCAACTGAAGCAGGCAGTATATTTATTAGTCTACATCAATTTTTTACCAAAAAGAGGATAGATTGTCCCTAAAAGTACAGAAACATTGGGCCGATGTCAGTCGACACAAGATCCAGGGGGAGTGGTTGGATCAACATCTAGGGGGTGTAGATTAGTAGGATTAGGGGTGGAGATGGGTGGTTTAGGGGATGAGATTGGTAGGTTTAAAGGTAGAGATGGGTAGGTTTAGGAGTGGAGATTGGTAGGTTTAGGGGTGGGGATGGGTGGTTTAGGGGATGAGATTGGTAGGTTTTAAGGTAGAGATGGGTAGGTTTAGGAGTGGAGATGGGTGGTTTAGGGGTGGAGATGGGTGGTTTAGGGGATGAGATTGGTAGGTTTAAAGGTAGAGATGGGTAGGTTTAGGAGTGGAGATTAGTAGGATTAGGGGTGGAGATGGGTGGTTTAGGGGATAAGATTGGTAGGTTTTAAGGTAGAGATGGGTAGGTTTAGGAGTGGAGATGGGTGGTTTAGGGTGGAGATGGGTGGTTTAGGGGATGAGATTGGTAGGTTTAAAGGTAGAGATGGGTAGGTTTAGGAGTGGAGATTGGTAGGTTTAGGGGTGGGGATGGGTGGTTTAGGGGATGAGATTGGTAGGATAGAAGGTAGTGATGGGTAGGTTTTGGAGTGGAGATGGGTGGTTTAGGGGTGGAGATGGGTGGTTTAGGGGATGAGATTGGTAGGTTTAAAGGTAGAGATGGGTAGGTTTAGGAGTGGAGATTGGTAGGTTTAGGGGTGGGGATGGGTGGTTTAGGGGTGGAGATGGGTGGTTTAGGGGATGAGATTGGTAGGTTTAAAGGTAGAGATGGGTAGGTTTAGGAGTGGAGATTGGTTGGTTTAGGGGTGGAGATGGTTGGTTTAGGGGATGAGATTGGTAGGTTTAAAGGTAGAGATGGGTAGGTTTAGGAGTGGAGATTGGTAGGTTTAGGAGTGGAGATGGGTGGTTTAGGGGATGAGATTGGTAGGTTTTAAGGTAGAGATGGGTAGGTTTAGGAGTGGAGATTGGTTGGTTTAGGGGTGGAGATGGTTGGTTTAGGGGATGAGATTGGTAGGTTTAAAGGTAGAGATGGGTAGGTTTAGGAGTGGAGATTGGTAGGATTAGGGGTGGGGATGGGTGGTTTAGGGGATGAGATTGGTAGGTTTTAAGGTAGAGATGGGTAGGTTTAGGAGTGGAGATTGGTTGGTTTAGGGGTGGAGATGGTTGGTTTAGGGGATGAGATTGGTAGGTTTAAAGGTAGAGATGGGTAGGTTTAGGAGTGGAGATTGGTAGGTTTAGGAGTGGAGATGGGTGGTTTAGGGGATGAGATTGGTAGGTTTAAAGGTAGAGATGGGTAGGTTTAGGAGTGGAGATTGGTTGGTTTAGGGGGGGATGGGTGGTTTAGGGGATGAGATTGGTAGGTTTAGGAGTGGAGATTGGTAGGTTTAGGGGTGGGGATGGGTGGTTTTGGGGATGAGATTGGTAGGTTTAAAGTTAGAGATGGGTAGGTTTAGGAGTGGAGATTGGTTGGTTTAGGGGTGGAGATGGGTGGTTTAGGGGATGAGATTGGTAGGTTTAAAAGTAGAGATGGGTATATTTAGGAGTGGAGATTGGTAGGTTTAGGGGGGGATGGGTGGTTTAGGGGATGAGATTGGTAGGTTTAGGAGTGGAGATTGGTAGGTTTAGGGGTGGGGATGGGTGGTTTTGGGGATGAGATTGGTAGGTTTAAAGTTAGAGATGGGTAGGTTTAGGAGTGGAGATGGGTGGTTTAGGCGATGAGATTGGTAGGTTTAAAGGTAGAGATGGGTAGGTTTAGGAGTGGAGATTGGTAGGTTTAGGGGGGGATGGGTGGTTTAGGGGATGAGATTGGTAGGTTTAAAGGTAGAGATGGGTAGGTTTTGGATTGGAGATTGGTAGGTTTACTGGTGGGGATGGGTGGTTTAGGGGATGAGATTGGTAGGTTTAAAGGTAGAGATGGGTAGGTTTAGGGGTGGAGATGAGTGGTTTAGGGGATGAGATTGGTAGGTTTAGGGGTGGAGATGAGTGGTTTTTGAGATCAGAGGGTCGAGACGTGTAGGGTTAGGTATATTTTAGGTGGGACGAGTTGGATCTGGATCTTATGTTCAGCAGTTAGGATCATCTCGGTCTGCATTGGCTCAGGTCAGAGTCATTTTGCTCATCAGTATGGATTTTAAGCAGTTTAAGCTTAATTGCAATTCTTGTTTTTTCTTAGCTCTTCATCTTTCGATGCCATCCATCTATTCTCAGTCCATGCATGGTAGGGTGACCAGAAGTCCCCATTTTTCATCCGACTGGAGTTGTCCCCGGAAATTCAGCCACCTGGCAATTATATTGTGATTAATTTTAACCAGCAGATGGTGCTATGCTGATTTCTTGATTGTGTGTCACTATTATCATCAGTTACCAAAAGAGACACCAGTATTGTTTTCAAGTGAAGTCACATATTAATATATATGTTAAAGCAAAATAATACTGTTTGTGTGCACTATAACAAGGCATGATAAGGTTGCAGGGTTGTTTTTCACACAATAGGATTATTAAACATTCATGAAACTTCAGCCGACACAACTGCAATAGGCCTAAATTAATAATATAAAAAATAATAAACTAATCCATTACACTTGCACAATTACATTTGCAGAAAGCACATACTTTGTGGTCAAAACAAGCCTAAAATGCAAAATAATAACCATATATAAACATTACATTTGAAAAGTTGTATTTACTCACAGTTGTGAAAATGTTTGAAAATAACATATTTGTTCAATATAGTTTTAATTATCATATGTTCTCATATTTATTGTTTTATTTTTAATGTGTTTTTGTAAATCCATAATTTTTCAATATTAGGCCACAACTGTTTTAATATAATTGCTATTTGATATACTGTACTGTAACTTTAATTATCAATTATGATATTAATATAAGGAACCCACAACAATAAAAAAAAAAAAAACATATTTCCCTGTTTTTAATACGTAGATAATCACAAGTGAGATTTCAGTGATATTTTGAACACTGAACTAGGAAATGGTTTTCATTTCAGAAATCTGGTCACCAAACGGACCCATGGAAGGAATTGTGAAAATGAAGCCAATTTTCTGTTCACAAACATCTTCCAAGTGTATTATTACTTCAGCAGATGATACAGATGTACTCCAAAGGGTGGTGCAGAGATTTATCCAATAGGAATTACACACTAAATCGTTTATGAATGTGAGGGGGAAAACAAGTCCATCCAAGGAATACATCTGGCAAACAAAAGGCTGCATGTTGATCCAGACGGACCGGTTGAGGCTGGATTCAGTGAAGCACCCCAGCTGGAGGACCCTTATCTCCTTGTCCTCATCTGAACATCTGAACTCGTGAGGAGATATACATACGCATGTGAAGAGACAGGCAGACTCACAGCTGAGGACGTGATATCATTTAACATTCTTATTTATTAATCTTTCTAGGTTGCTGCCCGCTGGTTGAGAATCGCTATATTATTAGACCAAATCCGTCTGTGTTATTTCTCCATCTGTTTGAGTTGTTTCCTCTTTCTCTCAGTTTAACTTCATTTCTTTTGCTCTGCTCTAATTTCTCTCTCGACCTCTTGACCTCTCGACCTTCTCTGTCCTCACAAAGGCTAGAAGTGACAGAGTCATCATTATTGTTCTGAAGCGTGATGGCGATGAGATCATCTGCTCCTGGTTTCCTATAAATGACTGAAACCATCAGTGAGTATTTATGTATTTTGTCTAGTGTATGTAAATTCACAGCAGTTTCGTTTTCATGTTTAATTTTTTGGACTCTGCTACAGTAAATCATAAGTTTTCGGTTTTAGTTTTTAAACATTTAGAGGAAAAGGAAAGAAAATGTTTGTGGTGAGGGAACCGAAAAAGTCTGACTATGACGTTAATTTGTATTTTACAGGCTGAATTTAAAGGCAGATTTACACACTGAAGGATTTATAAATTATCAGTTTAAAATATATTCATTTAACCATCTTTATGTCATTCTAAACAAACTTTTGTCATCATTTTCTTCTCATAATTTAGAATTTCTTTCATAATTTTGGCTTTTATCTCATAATTTTAGTTTTGTTGTAAAATATAATTTTTCTTATGAATTAACATTTTTTGCATTCTTATTTCATAATTTATATTATGACATTTTAGATTTTTTTTTCACCTCATTAATTTGACTTTCACATTTTTTCTGATTTCAACTGTTTTTACTCATGATATATTTTTATTTTTATATATTTTTTGCATTATTCAAACTTGAATTTACCAAAGAATAGAACTGAGTTTCTATTCACTAAAAGTCTCCACCAGCCTATTCAAACACATAATGAAGAAAAGTGCCAATAGTTAGAAAAGAGAAGATCCTATCGACACAGACACTTGATCTGATGAATTCCATCCAGGCATTGAGAGACATGAACAGATGTTGCCGTTGTTGTTTTGTTGTTGTTGTTTCTTCTTTTCTTACACCCACTGATTCTATGTGCTTTATATTATCTATCATAAGAAGTAATGCAGATAACAACACATGGATAAAAATAAAGTTCGGTTTCCTTCTGCTCGGCTGTTTCACTCTTTGTCTCTCTAGAGATTCGGTCAGTGATTCATTCTCTCCGATATCACAAATGAAGAAGTGAAACAGTGTTGTGTTTCTCTCACCTCCCGTGATCTCTCCATCGCTGCTCTTATTCTCATCAGTTCTGCCGATAGTGATGGAGAGGAGAGCATGTGCTCCTGGTTCTCAGTGGGATTCTCTGCTCAAGTACTGCGTCTCCCACAGATCCCTGGGACTGACGCCATCAGGTGAGCCACACTCTTGAGCAGATCAGTGCATGATGGGGTTTTATGTTGAGTTGGATGCTTGTGTTTCTCTAGAGGCTCCTCCGCTGGTGCTGAAGCCGGTGCAGAGCAGCAGAGGTCTGGATGAGTCTTCATCCTCATCCTCGTCCTCGTCCTCCATCAGTCCTAGTGTGTGGATCTGTGTTGGGCTGCTCGTGAGTGTGTCGGTTCTGGTGCTTCTGCTTTGGTTCATCATCTACAGACGCCACACCAGGACCTCACAGAGCACAGGTAAGGTCCAAGTCTATATAAGTCACTTTCATTATGAATCCCTTACAGAGTGCTTTTTGTCCAGCTGATGAACAAGAAATACACTGACAGCCAATCAGAATCCATTTGACTTTAAATAACTCCTTATCAGAAATCATCCTGCTTATCAAGTCATAAATAATGAAGGTTCATTATTGTCTGTTCCTTGGGGAAATCTTAATAAAGCCTAAATATATTGAAGATAACTAGTTAGTCAACATCTAGATAGCTTGCAGAAAAATTTGGAATTTCAGTCAAATAAATGCTGTTTTGGCTGTGTAAAATAAGTAGCCTATATAACACATGGTTATTTATATAGCCTACCGAAATTTACGACTGTAACTGCAAGAGAAATCTGAAATTGAGAAGCTATTCATGTCTAATTTCCAATTACCCTTCAGAAAATGCAACATGGTTTTACTACAAAAAAAAAAAAGAAAAAGAAAAAAAAGATGCATGGTATTTGAAGTAAAACTGTGTTTATAAATGTTAATCATAATGCCAAAAAAACACTTTCACTTCCAAGATTAGTTTTCATAGGGACAGAAAACTGGTATTTTTACTAATTCCGATCGCAGGTGACGTCCACAGACAGTGCTAAGAATAAACATAACCTTATTATGCTCTAATGCGAATGCTAATATATTTCATATAATTTAAAGCACATCAGAGAATCTGTTTTTGTAGGACCGCAGAACGAAAACTAGAAATCGTGAATTTTAAAGTGACACGCCGTTGTACTAGACGTGATCACAACAGTCGGACATCTAGCGGGCATTTATGTAAAAAAAAAAAAATTAAAGGAAATGCAACGCGATGGAATGCAAAATGCGTTTAGTTTAGTAGCCTAAATGAGTTTCGAACCAACCATACCTCACGCACACACTTTAATAAGTTTCAGTTCCTCGTTGGGGTCAAGAGGGTGGCGAGGGGTCTTCAGGGACGGGCCCATGTCTCATGTCTCCTTTCCACACACACACACATGCATCCGTTACCTCAGGACGCAGAACACGTCTTAAGCTAGTGGAAAACCCAACGACACTCCTGTTTGCTAAATTTAACCCCTGCGGTTTCAGATTTAAGCAGGAGGTCAGTAAGTTGAGTGCTTATTACTGTTCATCACCCGTCTACGTGGTTGTGATTCAGTGGTGTTATTCTGTAGTCAAATATTTGAGACTAACAAACGTAGGCTAAAACTGAATTTTGCCTTTGAGTCGGTTGGGTTCCCTGATGTTTGTCGCTCGATCATTCAGGAACTGTTTTGGGACACCATATACATAACCCGTCCTGAACCAACCTGAAAACTTGTGACTGAAATCGTCGATCACACAGAACATAATATTACTTTCTACCACGCTGTGTTTCCGTTCTTGTTCCGTTGTAATGAGCGCCGCGAAAGACCCATCTGTCGAGTTTAAAGACGTTCACATGGAAAACACAAGCTCACGTTTTAGCTGAACAACTCTGGACACAGCGTTCTAAAACGTGCAGCTCTTCTGTGAGACGCTACAAAAGCTATGCATGTTTGCATGGAAAACAGAAAATTAGCAGAGCGGAAGGCAAAAAGGGTGTGTTTTTTTTAAACAGTCCCTTATACTTCTGTATGATCTCACTGCACATTGACATCATTGTGTTTCTCTCCTCTGAGGAAGAAACTTTGAGTATTTTAGAAACATTTATCCCAATCAGAACTTAAAGATGGCATTCAACTTTACATTAACATAAACAGTATGAAGTTTTTAAGTGCCATCTTTCAGTGCTCTCCATGACCTTTATATCATTAGCTCAACTAGTCAGTCAGTACATTTACATGGACAACAATATTTCAACACGATTCAGACAATACTCTGATTAAGAATCTACCTTGCAGACAGAGATTGATTGCCTTAATCCAGCTAAAGTCTAACTCTAAACACACATCAAAATAAGACATGGAGTATTCCCATTTTAGTCGCATTATCAAAGTGCAGTATCGATATGTATCGACACCATTACCGTCTTTACCGACTTTTCGCTGCATTCTGTGACAGGATCAACCTGTAACCATGTGACAGTGGTCAACCTTTGACAAATAATTAACTGCACTTGAAGCTTTCTTTAAATTAAAAATGAAACACCCAAAACTGTATTTGGCACCAGGCCAATTGCTCTAGAGTCGCTTGGGGACGTAATGACATGTGCCATTAATCGAACTATGTACTGTAACATCTAAAAGAGGAACATAAAAGCAATAATCTAAAAGCAACTCATGTAAACACCTTAATCATAATATTGTCTTATTCAGAATAAGATAAATAATTTGATTACTGATGTCCATGTAAACGTATAGAGGGACAATGTTAACATGCACATGAATAATGCAGTTATTCTAATAATCAGAGTAAGGACTTAATAGCATTATGATGTTGATATGTCAAGAGCAAAGCTCTTTTTACCTCCATTATTCACATACCCCACTGCACAGCACAGTTTATTTACTTGTAGAGCAAAACACTTTTGTATGGCTGTATTCTGAATTTGTTGTACTGCATTACTGCAAAACCTCTACAACATGAACTCTGTTTTTCTCGGCTCCCCAGAAATCTAGGTATTAATACAGATGCGTGTCACATCATTTGTGTACGTCAGAGCGGCAATAATGCAATTAAGGTGTTTACATGCCTGTATATTGCAATTAAAATTGGTGTGCGTTGTAGGTGTACTATGTTAAGACGATTATGCTTGTTGCGATTATGAGCATTATCTCATTCTAATCGCATTAAGAGGGTGCATGTAAATGCATGAGTGTTGTCTATCTGTCCAGCAGGTGAAAAGGACTCTACGCCCCAAACCCCGACAACCACAGAACAGGACGAGGAGGCCCTGTCAACTTGGCCGCATGTCAGTGGTGACACACAGGAAATCCCAATCAAAGAGGGAGCCTGTGGGCGGAGCCTGTGTAATGGATGGGCAGAGCACGGGCTGCCACTTCCTGCCACAGAACTGGGAGACTCCGCCCTCGTCACCACTAAAACCGGACAATCTGTGTAAGTCTGAAGAGTAATGTGAACAGCAGAATTAATACACAGGGTAAATAATCCAACATACCAGTTGTACACTTGATATGAATCCAGCTCGTATTCATATTCACTTCAAACGATAGACCTCATGTAATCAAAAATCCAGTTCCTGTGGCTCTCAGTTCATGCCCATGTCAGAGAACTTAACATGGATGGAGATGCAGAAAACGATTCACCAGCAGTGGCATCTGTCAGTCCTCAACAAAACATTTTAAAGATGAATATTTGCTTGAGTATATTTTGGGAGATCTCCAGAACACAGATGAGAGTCCTATTTTGAACATTAATGTTTACTTGGCTTTGTGATGAATTGCTTATGTTCCGCTCGCTTTGGATAAAGTGTCTGCTAATTGCATAAAAACAGATGTTGTTGTTTTTTTTCACTGATTGTTCATTAATGAGCCAATTTGGTTAATAAACCATCTAAATAAAATACAGTTTGTTCTTTTATTGACTATGTGAGTAAGAAGCAGTTCATACATCATTCATGTTACAATAAACACATTCAGAATGAATAAATGATAGAATAAACAATCAAATCTAAGGAGTTAGGAATACAGTTAAATACATAGAGGTGTGTGAGTGTGTTTTCTACAGGTATGTTGTGGGGTCATTCAGGTGTAGGTATTCAGGCTGCCCGTCGCTGCTGTGTCTCTGTGTTCGCCGCTGGCGAGTCGAGAGAGTTTTGCGTCGCTCGTTCCCGCGTTTGTCCAGCGTGGAGACGATCCTCTCAGCCAGATCCTGCTGCAGGCGATGGAAGTTCTCTCTGAGGAGAAAAAGACACACAGAGAAACTCAGTGTGTCTGTGAGTACTACTGATCATACACATGTGGAAGCTTGTTTTTCACCACTCAATAAAAATATAAAAAGGTAATTGTTCAGTTTTATCCGACAATGATGACATTTTCATCAGAATTCTCAGCCTTGCCAAAAAAAAAAAAAAATCTTGCAATTGTGAATTCATATCTCGTAATTCTAATTTTTTTTTTCTAAGTATTCCTAGTTTACATCATGTTATAAACTTTTACTTCCTCAGAACCTTATTAAATTTTTTCCTCAGAATCCTCAGTTTACATCTCACAGTTCATTATTTATTTTTTTTCGCAGTAGAATTAAACATTTAAAAATGTTGATTGTGACTTTTTATCTCACAATCAACCTTTTAGTCCCACAAATGTGAGTTTATATCACAATTGCAAGTTAACAGCTCCCCATCCCATTTTTTTCAGAATCCTTGCAAATGAGAGATAAAGTTGCAAACACAGTATTTTGATTTACTCGATTATATAAATAAATAGACGGTAGAACAAAATACACCCTGTTTTTTCTTTTGGCTTATTTTTATTGGTAGAGAAAAAGAAGATTTTGTATCTGAATCTTTGTATCTTGTCGTATTAAATTAAGATTAGTTGTTGTGAATGGTTGCCTTATGTTGTGCTGATAATAACTCCACCGTGTGTACAAGTTTTACTGAATGTATCATGGCAGTATTTTATGATCACATGATGAGTGCTGGAAGTCTTACGCTGTTGGTGGTATTGGCAGACTGTATTTCTGGCCGGTGACTCCAGTCAACCAGTAAGTCATCTCCTTCCCTTTACCCTGAAATGCAAAAACACACACTATGAGTTTCTGCTTTTATTTTTAACTCTTCAGTAACAGTTTGTGATTGTCCAGAAGGACTTAAATAAGAGCTTGTGATTGGCTGGAAGGTAATATAAGAGCCTGTGATTGGCCACCGACTCTCCTCTCACCTTCAGGTGTGTTTCTCCTCGGTGCTCACACTCAAATTTACAGTCGGTTCGCTCCAGGATCTTGATGGTCGACTCGCTCACATGAATCCTCAGAGCTGGAAACACATTAGCTGTTTCACTAAACGAGTGTGGGTGTGTGTGGGTGTGTGCATGTGAATGTGTGTGTTTGCATCTTACGCAGGCCTGTAGACTCCATTCGTGATGCCGTGTTGACTGTATCTCCAAACAGACAGTAACGTGGCATCTTATTACCCACCACACCGGCCGCACATGGACCTACACAAACACATGTGACTAGTGTGACTACACCGACTGCACATTATTATCTTGATTCTATTTACCATCATTTATATTTTTATATATGCAAAAAATTTTCAAGCTGATGTTGCTGGGCAGATGCTGGGCCTCACTATGTGCTTGCCGGGCAGTTGTTAGGGCATCACTATGTATTTAGTTGCTGGGGTATTGATATGCAGCTGCCTGGCAGTTGCTGGGGCATCACTATGTGTTTGCTGGGTAGTTGCGTTGGCAACACTATGTGTTTGCTGGGCAGTTGCTGGGTCATCGCTATGTGTTTGCTGGGCAGTTGCTGGGTCATCGCTATGTGTTTGCTGGGCAGTTGCTGGGTCATCGCTATGTGTTTGCTGGGCAGTTGCTGGGTCATCGCTATTTGTTTGTTGGGCAGTTGCTGGGTCATCGTTAGATATTTGCTGGGCAGTTGCTGGGGCATCACTATGTGTTTACTGGGCAGTTGCTGGGGCATCGCTATATGTTTGCTGAGCAGTTGCTGGTGCATCGCTATGAGTATGCTGGGCAGTTGCTGGGGCATCGCATACACAATTGCTGGGGCATCGCTACATGTATGCTGAGCAGTTGTTGGGGCATCGCTATTTGTTTGCTGGGCAGTTGCTGGGGCATCGCTATGTGTATGCTGGGCAGTTCCTGAGGCATCGCATACACAGTTGCCAGGGCATCGCAATGTGTTTGCTAGGCAGCTGCTGGGTCATCGCTATATGTATGCTGGGCAGTTGCTGGGGCATCGCTAAATGTTTGCTGGGCAGTTGCTGGGGCATCGCAATGTGATTGCTGGGCTGTTGCAAGGCTCTCATGTGTGGCTAATTGGTTTAGAATGGCAGAAGCTTAAAATGTCAGTATGTCACTTGATATTTAAGTGATTTTGGTTATTTTTAAGCATTTTGACTTGAAGGTGTCACTGCCACCATCCTCAAGATGTTATGGAAACGATTCCTAGTATATTATATAAACAATGTCTCTTTATCCATCCTCCCATGTGTATGTACCTGAATGGATCCCAATACGGATCCACAGTGGGATTCCTGGCAGGTGTCTAAGCTGGTATGTCCCCATGAACTCCAGGATGTCCAAAGCCATGAGACAAATATCCACAGCATGTCTGTTTCCATTGCGTCTTGGCAGACCAGACGCGACCATGTATGCATCACCGATGGTCTCCACCTTAACACAGCAACAAGTTCTGACTATTTATTTTAAAATATTAATTTAGAAATATTAAAATAAAAACGCTCTTCTGCTAGCTGTTATCTCTGAGCATCTGAACACATCTTGTGTTTGTGCACCTTATAGACGTCATGATGGTCGAGAATGCTGTCGAAGTTCTTGTAGATGTCATTGAGCATATCCACCACCTCCATGGGTGTGCTGTGATGGCAGAGGGTCGTGAAGCACACAATGTCGCTGAAGTAGATGGTGACCTCGTCATACAGCTCTGGCTCCACACGACCCGTTTCCTTCAAAGAGCGAACCACTGGACTATAAGAGACAGAACAGAATCTTTCTGGTTTATGAAGGTTTAATGTGTAAAATCAGGGTCACGTCTGCCACTCACCTAGAAACACACAAGGAATGCCTAGAATTTGTTATTTGTGTGTGATTGCTGTGTTTAAGTGTGTGTGTGTGTTTCTGACCCTGGCAACAGCATGAAGTTGAGCTGGTCGGCTCGGTCTCTCTCGGCCTTATACAGAGCTGTCCTCTCCTCCACCAGGTGCTCCAGGTTCCTCGAGTACATCTGGAGCCGGCGGATCAGGTTGTCCATGTAGCTGGCATTGGCCTGGTTGTGAAGGTTACTGCAGAAACACAAAGCATCACATCAGCACACATTCACGACCATCAAACTCGATCAAACGCTCGCTTCTGTCGTCACTCACACACCTAAAGATCTTCCCCAGAGCACCCTCGATCCGCTTGAAGTCCGGACGCTTCTCTGGATCTTCCTCCCAGCAGCTCTTGATCAACACAAACAGCTACAAAAGAAATGTTTTTAAATTTAAATGTGGTTTAGATTCAATTAAAACCTTATATTATATAATATTACATTAATATATTATATTAACCATTACTGAACTAGGCAAGTCACTTTAAAGCATTTTTCACAGTTCAATAATGTTTTAAATCTGCAATTAAATTGGACAAAGCCTCATAAATGTTGTTTTTAAATGTTGTTTC
The DNA here is from genome assembly GCF_023724105.1 of Carassius gibelio. Lineage (NCBI taxonomy): Eukaryota > Metazoa > Chordata > Actinopteri > Cypriniformes > Cyprinidae > Carassius > Carassius gibelio. Next base: position 5,342,676 of record NC_068398.1, read on the forward strand.
AAATTGTTTTTTAAAAAGTATTAAAACGGCAATCAAATCTGACATAAAATGCCTCATGAATGTTTATATGTTTATATACATACATTATATATATATATATATATATATATATATATATATATATATATATATATATATATATATATATATAGTTAGAATGCCCATATATGGCAGCTTTAGCAAAGGAAGCCCACCTTCTAAATGAAAGAGTTGTTAACATTCAACATTCATATGTTATTAACATTAAAAAAAATCATGTCACATTTTGATAATGTTTCGAATCAATAATAAAAACTGAAATGTAATGCCTCATAAGTTATGTTTGTTGCACTCAAATAGGGTAAAATATACATTAATTTCACATTTAATAAAATATTTCAAATGAATAAAATTTGATGAGAACAACTTTATACATTAGGTTTTTTATGTTTCAATAATTCACAAAAAAAAAAAGTATGGATATAAGGTTTGTTCAGCCAATGCTCATGTACAGTTATAAGTGTGATTCTCAGATCCATTGCTATGATAACCATAACTCTTAACAGGAACTGCAGTAACACGATTGGTTCTTTCATTTAGAAGGTGGGGCTTCCTTTGCTAAAGCTTCCATATATGGGTGTTCCAGTTTCACCCAATTTCTGAACCATAAAAAAAAAAATTCTCTCTCTCTCTCTCTCTCTCTCTCTCTCTTTCTCTCTCTCTCTCTCTCTCTCTCTCTCTCTCTCTCTCTATATATATATATATATATATATATATAAAAATTACATATAGAGTCTCTTGTAACAGTACCTCTGCTTCGGTTTCTCCAACAGACTCGAAACTCAGATCGGGTCGGAAGACATTCGGTCCTCGCGGATACTGAACGCGATACAATTTCTCTAAAGCAGAAAAGATGACCAGCACACACAGAAAGTGCAGGGAGGAGAATTTATACAATTGATTTAAAGATTAAAATCAGACATGTTGTTCAAATGTTCCTCTAACTCAAAACAGTGTTAGATTCCTAAGCAATGCATTAGTTTTGCTCAAAAGCATCTGATAAATGTGTAAATGTTCAGATTCTATATCTATCTTTGGGATACAGATGGACTGATTGGGTGTGTTTGTACCTGCCGTATCGGAGCAGCAGCTCGTGTGAAATGGGCTCTTCCTGAGAATGATCTCCTGCGAGATGATGGCAAAACTATAGACATCTCCTTTCTGAGAAATCCCCTGAACACGCATGTGCTCCGGCGCCGTCCACAGATCTGGCAGGACAGACACACTTCATTCATTCATCTCTTGATATAGAGACTTATAGAGACTCTGAACCAGAAATTAAACATATGTGACCCTGGAGCATAAAACCAGTCTTAAGTCTCTGGGGTATATTTGTAGCAATAGCAAAAAAAAAAAAAAAAACTATATATATATATATATATATATATATATATATGGGTCAAAATTATAGATTTTCTTTTATGCCAAAAAGTTATTAGGTTATTAGGTGAAAATCTTTTTTAAAAAAAAAAGATATTTTGTAAAATTCCTACCACAAATATATCAAAACTTAATTTCTTATTAGTATTATGCATTGCTAAGAACTTAATTTGGACAACTAAAGGCGAAAATTAGATTTTTGGCACCCTCAGATTCCAGGTTTTCAAATAGTTGCATTTCAACCAAATATTGTTCTGTCTTAACAAACCATACATCAATGGAAAGCTTATTCAGCTATTTTAGATAATGTATAAATCTCGATTTTAAAAAATTGACCCTTACAGTCCAGGGTCACATATGCTAATATGACTGTCATTAGTATTTAAAGTATCTAAATTTGGCTGAAAACTATTACTTATGCAAAGTATTCCCTTAGTTTGAGATATATTTGATAAAAATCTTCATTATTCCTGTAGTTGACCTGTGTTGCATGTCATCACAAACCTTTCCCGGGCGTGAGGATGGTGTTGCAGCCGAAGTCGGTGATCTTCACCACCATCCGATTGTCCACCACACAGTTGGTGGATTTCAGCCGGCCGTGAACACCAACATTACTGGAGTGCAGGTATGACATGCCCTGACCAAACAGTGACAGCAATGACATCATCAGAGGGCAAAGGTCAAGTGTGTGCAATCACAAACATAACGAATATATAACGAAATATTCCAAACATATGGAGGCTTATTTATGTCCTATGATTAATATTATATTATTTTCTCATAAAGGCACACAATACTCTATAAAAGGCTTGTTTGGAGGAAACCAGTTCTACTCCTCATCTGCATGAATATATATATTCTGGAAACACACTTGTGTTTTAAATCAGTCTTTCTGGGGTTTGAACCCACAACCGTTCAGTGATCAGCTGAGCTCTTTACTCGTGTCTGCCCTGGTGTGCACATCAGATGTTATTCATGAATTTTATGTTTCCCTTCACTGACTCATCTATGATGATCATAAACCCATCAGCGAGTGTTAAACTGTGTTTTTATGGATGCAGCAGTAAAAGACAGTGTATGCTGCGTACATGATCAAACACACTCACCTTTGCGATGTCGTACATGACAGAGATCTTAAACTCCAGATCCATAAAACTCTCATCAGGATACGAGATCTTATCGTTCAGCACGTACTGAAGGAACACACACGCATACACAAATGAGAGTCATGTGAGGAAGGATGGGACGGTTCAGTCAGTGATTTATGAGTCTGATGAATGTTTTACCCGCAGCGATCCTCTCTCGCAGAACTCAAACACCCCGAAAACACCACAGTCAAACTTCGCTGTCCCGTAAAACTTCGTCAGATTATAATAGTCAATACGCAACAACTGAGAGAAAAAGAAACAAGCATGTTACAAATATATAGGTGGTCATATTATGTGCAAAACAAAATAACTGAGCAAATCTCACAGACACACACATACACATATATATACTGTATATATACATATACATACATACATACATAGACATATATACACACACACTGGCCACTTTATTAGGTACACCATGCTAGTACCAGGTTGGACCCCATTTTGCATTCAAAACTTCTTTAATTCTTTGTGGCATAAATTCAACAAGGTTTAAGAAATATTCCTCAGAGATTTTGATCCACGTTGTCATGATAGCATCACACAGTTGCTGCAGATTTGTCGGCTGCACATCCGTGATGTGAATCTCCCCTTCCAGCTCATCCCAAAGCTGCTGTGTTGGATCAAGGTCTGGTGACTGTGGAGGCCATCTGAGTAAAGTGAACTCATTGTCATGTTCAAGAAACCAGTCTGAGATGATTTGAGCTTTGTGACATGGTGCATTATCCTGCTGGAAGTAGCCATCAGAGGATGGGTAGGTACATGGTGGTCATAAAGCGATGGACATGGTCAGCCACAATACTCGGGTAGACTGTGGTGTTTAAACAATGCTTTATTGGTACTAAGGGGCCCGAAGTGTGCCAAGAAAATATCCCCCACACCATTACACCATGATCACCAGCCTGAACCATTGAGACGAGGCGGGATGGATCCATGCTTTCATGTTCTTTATGCCAGATTCTAACCTTAACATCTGAAGGTCGCAGCAGAAATCGACTCATCAGACCAGGAAACATTTTTCGAATCCTCTGTTGTCCACTTTTGGTGAACTGTAGCCTCTGTTTCCTGTTCTTAGCTGACAGGAGCAGCACCCGGTGTGGTCTTCTGCTGCTGTAGCCCATCTGCTTCAGGGTTTGATGTGTTGTGTGTTCAGAGATGGTATTCTGCATACCTTGGTTGTAACGAGTGTTTATTTGAGTTACTGTGGTCTTTCTATCATCTCTATCTAGTCTGCCCATTCCTGTGTTCTTGACATTTTCATCCACACAACTGCCGCTCACTGGATATTTTCTCTTTTTCAGACCATTCTCTGTAAATCCTAGAGATGGTTGTATGTGAAAATCCCAGTAGATCAGCAGTTTTTGAAATACTCAGATCAGCCAGTCTGGCATCAACAACCATTCTATGATCAAAGTCACTTAAATCCCATTTCTTCCCCATTCTGATGCTCGGTTTGAACTTCAGAATGACGTCTTCACCACATCTAGATGCCTAAATGCATTGAGTTGCTGCAATGTGATAGCAATGCAAGCGTGCAATTGGCGTACTGACTGCAGGAATCTCCACCAGAGCTGTTCCCGTGAATTAAATGTTAATTTCTCTACCATAAGCCGCCTCCGAAGGTGTTACAAAGAATTTGGCAGTACATCTGACCGGCCTCACAACCGCAGACCACATGTAACCACACCAGCCCAGGACCTCCACATCCAACATCTTCACCTCCATGATCGTCTGAGACCAGTCACCCGGACAGTTGCTGCAACAATCGGTTTGCATAAGCAAAGAATATCTCCACAAAAACTGTCAGAAACCATCTCAGGGAAGGTCATCTGCATGCTCGTCGTCCTCTTCAGGGTCTCGATCTGACTGCAGTTCATCATCGTAACCGACTTGAGTGGGCAAATGCTTAAATTCGATGGCGTCTGGCACTTTGGAGAGGTGATCTCTTCATCGATGTATACCGGTTTTCACTGTATAGAGCAGATGGTAGATAGCATGTATTGCGTTGTGTGGGTGAGCAGTTTGCTGATATCATCGTTGTGGCCCATGGTGGCGGTGGGGTTATGGTATGGGCAGACGTATGTAATGGACAACAAACACTGGTGCATTTTATTGATGACATTTTGAATGCATAGAGATACCGTGATGAGATCCTGATGCCCATTGTTGTGCCATTCATCCACGACCATCACCTCATGTTGCAGCATGATAATGCACGGCCCCATGTTGCAAGGATCTGTACACGATTCCTGGAAGCTGAAAACATCTCAGTTCTTGCATGGCCAGCAGACTCACTGGACATGTCACCCATTGAGCATGTTTGGGATGCTCTGGATCAGCGTATACGACTGTGTGGTCCAGTTCCTGCCAATATCCAGCAACTTCACACAGCCATTGAAGAGGAGTGGACCAACATCCCACAGGCCACAGTCAACAACCTGATCAACTCTATGAGAAGGAGATGTGTTGCACTGCGTAAGACAAATGGTGGTCACACCAGATACTGACTGGTTTTCGGACCCCCCAGTACATTAAAACGGCACATTTTAGAGTGGACTCTTATTGTGGCTAGCCTAAGACACACCTGTGCAATAATCATGCTGTCTAATCAGCATCTTGATATGCCACACCTGTGAGGTGGATGGATTATCTCAGCAAAGGAGAAGTGCTCACGAACACTGATTTAGACAGATTTGAGAACAATATTTGAGAGAAATAGGCCTTATGTGTACATAGAAAAAGATCCTTGAGTTAGGCTCATAAGAAATTGGGGCAAAAACTAAAGTGTTGCGTTTATAATTTTGTTTTGTATAAATATATATTATTATATTAAACTGAAATATCAAAGTAAAATGCAGGGTTTTACAGCATTGAGCTCGATGCGTTGTTCCTCAGAGAAGTTTCCATCTGTGTTTCTCAACTCCTTCAGAATGACGGGCTGTAGAAAAAACACATGTAACATCCATAAAATACACAAACTAGGGGAGGTCGATCTTATATATCATGATTGATCTTTGAAGATGCATACAATCTATTTTTTTAATCGTAGATTGTGATCTTTTATGTCCTCATTATTTTTTTTTAAACTACAGCAGTGATGGCCTTTTACATGATTGCAATTGGACAAATTAAATAGCGCATCTATATCATGTGTCTTTCATGCTTGATATATTTTTTATAACGTAAGCTAGCAGCAGTAGAATGATAAATGAATCAAATTTTTGTTTCAGTGTCGATTTTATTAAAACAATCATTAAAAGGGCATTATCTGCAAAAGAGAAAATGGAAGAGTAAAGTATGTTTGCGGTTTCACTCACAAACGGTCAAATACACATTAAAGGGGGGGTGAAATGCTCGTTTTCACTCAATATCCTGTTAATCTTGAGTACCTATAGAGTAGTACTGCATCCTTCCTAACTCCAAAAAGTCTTTAGTTTTATTATATTCATAAGAGAAAGATAGTCTGTACCGATTTTTCCCGGAAAAACATGAGCGCCTAGAGGCGTGACGTGTGGGCGGAGCTAAAGAATCACGAGCGCCAGTAGGCTTTTGAGTTGAGAGCGTTTGGAAGCTGTGACATTACCGTGAGGAAAAAAACATCCAAAACAAACCATGGCTAACAGTCAGATTCAGATGTATATTTATGATACAGAATCAGATCCAGAGGCTGAAATTTAACAAGAGCAGCATCAGCAACAACGTCTCTACGTGGTATGTATTGAAACTGTATATATTTGCTTAGCGGTTTTGGAAAATGACTACGTTTTTTTTTTTTTTTAAGCTGTACATGTGGAAAGTGCAGTTTGATGACAACATCGCATGTTGTTTACTTGATGTGCTTACGCGCCGATAGCTAAGTTAATAACACAGAGATAATTGAAGCAGTTTTACTCACCGCATGTGGTTCCAACACACGATCGTGACCCATTTTCGTTGGGACTGCATCATCCTCAAGAAATAAACGACGTGCAAATCCGGCGTCAAACTGGGCCTTGTTTGTAAAACAAGCATCTTCGAAATGCAGGGAACAAACACAAACACTTGCACAACTCCGTTGATGATCTGTAAAAATAAACTCCATCCACTGGTCCCTTCCCTGTTTTTTTTTTTTGGTAATCTGTGCAGGGTTGTCTTGCCCTGGCAACCAAAAACACTTCTTTTGTGACATTTCGCGACGCTCTCGCTCTGATCAGTGAAGTCTGTTGTGCTCTCAGTGCTCTGCTATACGGGAGCGCGCGCTCTTTCGGCAGAAGTGCCCTCAGGACCCATATAAGGAAATTCCGCTCCATCTAACGTCACACAGAGCCATACTCGAAAAAAACTTTCCGAAACTTGTGACAAACCGGAAGAGGTTTTTTGGAACAAAAACTTTGTCCATGTTTAGCATGGGAATCCAACTCTTTAACAGTGTAAAAAACTCAGTATGCATGAAATAGCATTTCACCCCCCTTTAAAAAAAACTGTCAAAATGTCTGTCTTGGTGTGTATTTACATGAAGACAGATATGTCTTTAGTGAACATAAACGATTGGCAAGGAAACAGATGTATGTCAGTACACTAGGTTTGTGCATTCAAGGCTTAAAGAGACAGCAGCCAAATAAACCTTCTGCTGTCTGTGTCATTAATGTTAATCAAAAAACTAAATACAAAGAGAAAATCACTTTTGACAATCAATGTATTACTTTAACGAGAATCATATTTTATACAGTAATGCATTGTTTTAAAATTTAATGACTAGTTTAACAACTTGTTTTAATGCAATACTTTGTTTTTTAACCCTTAAATGCATACCTCAGGTCTTTAGCGACCCGGGACATTATTCTGTACTCTTTCCTTCCTTCATATATCCAGGTCCATCCATGCTAGATATATAGGTCCCGAAAATTTAACAATGATTATACATTTATGCATTTAAGGGTTAAATTGTGTAAATCGATAAATCATAGGCTTGTTCCTGTCTGGATATTTTCAATAGCGAATTTCAAAATTGGAAAGATCACGATTCAGATCGTTGATCACGTTTTTGTGTTATAAGACCGTGATATGATATTTTGGGAGGATAACCCCATTTAATGACAACGCACACCCACCTTTTTGTCGTATCGGCCCTTGTGTATCAGGACGCTGTTGTCACCTTTCTTCTCCTCATCGATCTACAACACAAACACATACAGACGTCATTCAGAGGACAATCATGGACAGACAGACAGACGGATGGATGGATGGATGCTTTTACTGTCAGACTGATCTGGTTTCTCTCTTTATCGTCCAGAAGAATGATGAGTGATGGATTGATGTGAGACCATTTCTTCTGATCGATACGCACCCTCCTGTTCTGTCTGAAAACACAAACGCATGCATGTCTTAACACATCTGTGTTTAATTATGAAATTAATTGCAAATGAAACATTTTATATCATATTAAATATTTCATATATATATATATATATATATATATATATATATACATATATACATATATATATATATATATATATATATATATATATATATATATATATATATATATATATATATATATATATATATAAAATTTCAAATTATATTACTTCCTAAAATAGGATTAGTTTTCATTGAAGACCCCACACAGTTCTTGTGGTAACCAGTATTGGGGGTAATGCATTACACATAATGTGAGTTACTAGTAAAGTAATTCATTACTTTTAAAGTTACTTTTAAACAACAAAATATTGGAGTTACTTTGTCAAATAAATAAGCTAAGTTATTTTGTTATCCCATTTATTCACTCAAAGCTCTCCTGTTGAGAGAAAACAGAATAGAAAAAAATATAACCATTGAGTTTTTTATTATTAAAAACAAATAAACAAGCTCAGCCGAGATGACAAAAAGTAATCCAAAAGTAACAAAATGCATTACTTTCCATAAAAAGTAACTAAGTAACTTTTTATTGAGTAACGCAATATTGTAATGCGTTGCTTTTAAAGGTTTCTCCAACACTGGTGGTGAAATTATTTTCCCCTTTTTTTCAAGAAAATTTGGATCACATCCAAAAGCCAATAATATTTAGTTTACTTTTATTCCAGAGAGCATCTGACTGAACAAAAAATATCTTAAAGCTGCAGATGTGAACTAAAAGTCCCTAAGAGTTTGATTTCTCATTTGTTCAGAAGATGAAATGCAATCATTATTTTTTTTTTTTTACCTGTATAAGATGAAAGCGATGGCGGTAGCCATGACCACACTGATGCCAAGAACAATCATGATGATGTTCTGAGCCTCCATCCCTGAGAAACATACATTAGTTAGCGCTAGTTAACATGATGCAGTCTTTATTTAGCGAACGTGTCCAGTTTACCGTGAGCGAGTTTATCTCTGGGCAGCTGCGATCCTTCCCACACCAGATCGGGATGTGTGTGATTGAGCGACGTGATGTACAGAGACGTGCTGAAGGAGAACAGCGTCTTATACTGAAGAAAAACAACAGACCACTGTCAAACCAAAACATGCTTCAACCATACAAACAACTTCTGTGGTGTAGAATGATATCATATTTTCATATTAGGAATTTATTAATTTTGTTATTTGCATTTTTTATTTTAATGTAATTGAAATGTAAATCTATTTAATATGTTTTCATTATTTAGATTTTTAAAATAAAATAATAATAAAAATTTCTGTTAAATTACATAATAAAGGTTCTACTCACAGGAGTAATGTAATGTTAGATGTATTTTTTATTTATTTATATTTAATTAGTCAATTCAAACTTTAAAAAAAAATATATACATCCCTGGACCTCAAAACCACTGATTTAGAAAATGATTTTAGCCCCGATGTTCACTCGTCAACAGGTTATTTTTTCCTGTAAATAATATTCTTCTTAGTATTATTTTTATGCTATTGCATTTTTTATCACTTTGAGGGCTTTTGTATAAGAAATAGGCTCATTATAAAATACACAAAATGTTGGTTTCACTTTCAAGTATTTAGATTTATGTATATAACGTTTTCCCAGCAGAGTATATAAGGAAGCCATCTTTGTTATTGTGTGTTCGGGGAGGACTCATGTTACACAGCAGGGTTTTGAATCGCCATCAGGTCCAGATGTTTCACAGACATCAGTGACTCACTCCGATCGTGTCTCTGATCATTCACACCACGTGATTGTCACTCGAGTGAACGAGCACCGATTTGCCTCCGATTTCAGGCATTTGTTGTCAATTTCGCAAAATCTGACGGTGAGGGAAAATCGGGGCTAAAATGCACGGTGAATTCGACATGAGTGTAAAAACAAAGCAGTGGTCTAAATTTGAATAGGCCTAAATCTTTTAGTCACTCTAATCTTTAGAATTGGTTAACCAAAAAGATTTAGTGAGATTTAGTGGATTAACATGTCTTCATATTTCACATTGACGCCAGTATATGAGAAAGTCACTGAATTGATTTGTACCAAAATGCAACTTTGGTTTTTATAATTAAGACAGGAAAGACTCACCTGCTTTGAGCTGGTTGTATAAACCACAGACAGATTGATGTCTCGGTCTCCACTAGCATCTAATTCATAGTGTCCTCCCATACCTGAACACATACACATCGATATCACATAGCATTGATCACAATTCGTTTTGTTTCTTGTAATCTCAACGACCCATTTCTTTTGAACAAATGACATAAGTGTTGAGATGTGGATTACAGCGATTATTATTAAGGATCCAGTGTGATGCTGTGTTACCTTCGAAGCTCATGTTTCTGAAAGGCTGTTTAATGATGCCATTAGATGGACCCTGTTTCATCGCCTTCAGGCTTTGTCTCATCATATCTCCGAAGAGAACCACGGCGTCATGGTAAGCCACTACATAATCATTCAGCGCCTGTGGGATGGGAATTGTCTGTTTACTCTATGTGTGTAATCCACAACCGAGGGTTACACACTACACAAACTGACAACTGCTTGATCTGTGTACACTTAAGACATCTTCTGGTTGAAGTTGTCTAAATTCCACAAGAACTACAAAAACAGACAGCTACTGTTTACTGGCGTGGATGCAAATATAGTTATAGTAATCACCTAGGCCTATGCTGCACTTACCGTTGTATTCGTCTTCCAGGACGTGTGTCTGGAGTAGTTTCTGAAGCTGTCCATGGTGACCACCAGCACATCCCGCATGTGCTCGAAGCTGGACTCGTTGGTGTGATAACCATCGCTGCAAGACACCTCACAGTCAGCGGAGGGAAAAAGGGCTCACGTGATCTGAGACAGGATTTTGGAGATCACAGACTCACTTGTACAGGTCGATCAGGACGAAGACCACATGCGGAGGAATGGTGGTGTTTTTCTTAATGGCCAGAACATCGTCTGGTGTCCCACAGAGGACAAAAACTGCAATGCAATGGATGGATGGATGCATAGGTGGATAGGTGGATGCATAGGTACGCAGATAGATAGATTTGACTCACTGTTGCTGTGTCGGTCCTGAGCTTTCAGCTTGTCTTCCAGGTCCTCTTGGCTCCTCAGCATCTCTCTGGATATGTTGGTGGCAAACAGAGCAGACGGCGCCTCCAGAGCATTGATGTACCTGACAGACGAAGGGACACACGTCTCAGTATGTGCGTCTGTGTTGTGTCGGGTCGTCATTTACATGTTGTATTGTGATTACCAGAAGCATTCCTCCGTGTTGTCCAGTTTTTTATAGATGTACGCTGTCTTCCACGCAGGTTTGAGATTGGTGAAGGACACATTCCAGAAATGGACGAAGAACTCGGAGATTTTGCGCGCCGGGGGAAGCAGCCGGGTCAGTTTGTCCTTGTAGTCGCAGGAGAGACCGAAGCTGCCAGCTGAGATGATGGGGATAGTCAGGGTCAAGCCCACCTCCTGACTGACAGACACACAGACAAATAGAGCAATGACCTATTCATATACAGAACTGGTGTTACTTGAATTAAAAAGTAACTAGAAGCTATTTACTTGTAAATGAAAAAGTAATGTGGTAGTTTCTTGAAAAAAAGTATTCGATTTCGTAACTCGTGTTACTTGTAACGCGTTACCGTCAACACTGATCCTCATTATTTACCAATACAGTTTAATATAGACCTAGCTATACAGAAAGAAAGAAAACAGTTTCATATTCATTTTGTTTTGTTATTGAAATGATCACCTTGGCCAGTTATTGTAAAAATACATTACTGAGCAATTCTTCACTGTAATTTAATTACCTTTGCCTTGCAAAAGTAAAGGGATTGTTCAATTTTTTTCCTGTAATTTACAGTTTTTCAAATTACATGGTTGAAGAAATGTTACTTTATAGAATAACTTTTCCTAATTGTGCTGCTGATGATAACTGTTAGCTTAAACTAGCTGAAATGTGTGTACTAATTTATTCGTTTAAATATAGGTCAGTAGTCTACGTGATGTATTTTGACAGGGCTGAAATAATGCAGGACTTCATGATATGTTTTAGGTTTAAGGCACTTCACACCAAGAATTATAACAATAAAGATAACTATGTTAGATGGAAGATAATATTCAAAATACATTCTACTTAAAAGCGTTCACTGTGCAAATCTAGCTCAAGCTTTAATCTGTGTTCTGAATTTGAACGAAGCTCTTAATGAGAACGAGCGATTATTAATGACAGCATTTTGATTTTTGGGTGAACTATCCCTTTAAAGTCGTGTGGATACTGACTGACTGTTTTTGCCATTCAAGCTGGAAAAACAATGGCTCTGTTGTTGTCATTGTAGTTTTGGTGTGCACTATGATATAACAGAGTCACTATAATTAATATACTTTTTTTTTAGATGCTTGGTTGAAAGGGCCTTCAGTAATTAAAAATAACTACTTGCCAAAATTGTGATCACATGCTGTATATAATATTGGGGATAGTTTAACTTACTCCACCAGTTGAAATGTTGCATATGTGCAGGAGGGACCCAACATCATGCATCCGAGCTCACTGCTGTTCTAACGGACAAAACAAACGCAAAACAGCATTACATTTAACCATTTAACCGCTAATCAGCTGCTTGATAGCACACGTACATCATGGAGACGTCTATTTGATATCTCTATATTTACATCTGGAGTGTTTGCTCATCTGCAATTAGATGTTTCCTTTTAGATGTCAAATAGACGTCTATTAGATGTCTTAAAGATGTTTGATTTAGAATGCATGTAAACCTGAGATCTTACAGACGTCTGTCTGATGTTTTTACACAGCAGATGCTTTCCAGGTCAAGAGATCATTAACAGACATCTTGCAGACGTATGTGTGCTATCTGGGACACTAGCACAGGTTTAAAGCATAATGTTTCAGCGTGCCCGAGGACAGACGGCATTAATAAACCGGAACGTCCTTCACAATGTCCTTCGGGCAGGTTTTTATGAAGCAGAACTCACATGCAGCGATTTGAGGATCTCCACGGCCTCGCACGTACTGCTGCCACAGCCCCGGCGCCGGTAATGTGTGGTGTTAAAGCCGCTGAACAACACCTTGATCTGGAAGTCCAGACCTTCACAAACAAAACCACCAGCATCTATGATTAGTCCGCTTTATTTAAAAGTGTGCTTTGTTCTTATTCTGAATGCCTTCATGCCTTTGTTATCAGGGAATTTAAACAGATTGTATTTAGCTATTCACTGGACACTGTACTCGTGTACTCCTGAGGTTGGGAGAAGAGGTCACGTTAGTTTTGACTAATGCGCAATTTTTAAATAATCATAACAAATATTCACAATTTCATCGGCTGTATCAGTTCCATTACAGCAGCCCTTAAGAAACAAAAAATATATTGCAGTATATTGGAAAATATCATGTAATATATTAGGCATATATTTCTTATATATATTTATTTTTTCCAATATATTTCAATAGCCTATATTGAAAGTGGCAATCATTTGTATATTTTGCAATATATTATAAAATATATGTATCATCAATATATTATTAAATGTATTCAAAACATAAAATATTAGAAAAAAAAGGGAAAATAATATATTACAATATATCACAATATATTTTAAGAAATATATTGGTAAATATATTTTCCTTTCGCAAGGGAGGTCATAGGTCAACGCTGATTTTGTTCCATTTAAAGTTTTAAAAAGTAGTTTTAACATTTCTGAAGTATAAGGTCAGGTTTAAATTTACATTTGAAAAGGTTTAGCATCTTATAGGTCATTATAGCTGTAGAATACATGATGCTGAGTACTGCATTACTCTAAATACTAATATGTTTGTTTACTTTTATACAAATTAGCTCAACTTACCCCTTAACAGATCCTAAAACTTGACCACTGTCTTATTATTCTTTAATTCACAACTCTCACTGTCTTCTATTAGTATATAATACTTCATTACAGCCTAGTTATTTGTAACAGTGTATTTCTCTTTGCCTGGAGAAGTAACTCTAATTAAAGATGAATCTCTGATTTGTTTGGACAGAATGACCCTGCAGAAATACAATGTTTTTGTCTCACCTGATCTTCAGTGTTTGAGAAGTGGGTCACCTTTACCAGGAACTCAATTAAAAGCCTGCATGAACCCAGTTGTTATTTTTCAGAACGAAACGTTCTGGGAATCTACTCACTTTCGGCCTGGTTTTTTTTATTCTCCTCTTCAACAGCCATATCCACCGTGTCCTTCACAAACTTCAGACTCCAGGGCGAGTTTTCATCCTCCAGCAGAACCACGTTTAACGTGACCGAGGAGTTCCTGCAGCTTAACACATCAAACTCAGAGACGGAGAGCACAGAACCCAGCCAGAACCAGAGCAATCCCAACATCCCGTCCACAAGCGCTGTCCTTCACAGAGACGCTGCTCAGTTTAATGCCACGCTCATTCTGCTGAATAACATCAGAAAGATCAGCTCTATCCTCCAACAACACCGTCCACATGACATCTCTGAAAAGACATCGTACACTGACTGCAGCCAGGGTTTTCTGCGCTTGTGTTTTTACAGGAACCTGAAGAGGAAATGCGCGCTCAGGTGTGTCTCTGCGTGTTAATGAACAACCGAAGGTGAACAAACAAAATCAGCCTGATCTGAGAGAGAGAGACAGAGAGAGAGAGAGAGAGAGAGAAGCTTCATCCCTCTAGTTTTAATCCGAGGTGACATCTGATCGTATCAGTGAGCTTTATGTAGGTCCATCATCTGCAATTACAATCAATAAAATCCAAATCTCTCTGAAAATGTCCTGTAAACATCAAACCACCTGGTTCTAAACAGTCCAACAGGTGGCTTTTGTCCAATAAATCTCTGTTTGTGCTGCTCACAGAATGTGCTAGAAGGTCTGAGCGGTTCGTAAATGTTCTGGAGGACCGAAGCGGGGCCAAAGGTCCTTCAGGGCTGTAAAGCAGAATGTGCGGCAAATAGATTGTGTGCTATAAAAGCTGACAGATTGCGGTCTGTAAATCTGCTCCTGTAAAATCTCTTCTCAGAATGAGTGTTTACAGACAGATGAGAAATCTGGGTGTGCACACCGTGAGAAATCAGCTCCCAGATCACGACAAAGTCATTTCTTCAGATTCGATCACAAATGGATTGAAAATCTGATGATGGCCTTGACAGCCCTGAATTATATTCATGATGCTCTGTGTGATTCATGACACTTCTCACATTTTAGAGAAACAAAATATTTAAAATCAAGAGGACCGCAATTGCATTTGTCTAGAAAGCATCTGGCCTGATGGACAGCAAGCAGTTTCGGCCCAGAACCGGCCCACATCTGGCCCACGTGAAATCCATGCGGGGCAAATGTGGGCCAGATCTGGGCCGAAACTGCTTGCTGTCTGGGATCAGACACGAACAATCATATTCAGTCAGAGACAGAAGTATAGGTTCCCTTTTAAACGCAGGGCACACGTTACACTTCTCTTCCTCTTCTGTGCTTGTCTGACTAACGGTGATCTCTCATATGAGCAGCACGGTGAGGTGTAGTCGAGCCTGACGGCCGTTAGTCGTTTCCAGTGATTTCGTGACTGATTCCGCTCCAGGGAGTCGTTTGCTCGGTCAGGTGCTGATGCTGAACCGGCCTTTACTCTGCTCTGAGGCACTTCTGTCAGACTGAGACCATAGACACAGTTGTCATTTAGGTAAGCTATTTAAATCATGAGAATGATGGGAAATAGGCTGTTTCGCTCGCTTAACCTTTACGGTCCACTTAGAAACAATTTGTTTTGCTCAAAGAAGAACTGAACTGTTTTTCCTCCCATTTCATATTATTCCAGTCACAACAGTTTTGTGAGCGAACGCCAAAACACTGAAATAGCTTACAATCTTTCCTCTTTTATGAACAACACTTTTCCATCAATAGATTCAATCCCATTTAGAATTCAAGAGAAAATATTACACACAAATGCTTTGTTTGTTATTTAAAGCTCGTGTTAGTATCTGTGTAATACCGAGTATCGTTCAGCAGGTGGCGCTGTAAGTATAGTTACTACATCTCACTGTAGTTTCTCTATGTTAGTGAACCTCTTACCTGAAAATGCCCAGCAATATATGTGTGTGTGTGTGCAGGTGCGAAACCAAAACCAAAATCTTTTTTTTTTTTTTACTCTTTTTATGTACTATATACTTTAACTTTTTATTTACAGCGAAGACATTAAACCCAATTCTCTGAAATAAATTCTCAACAGCCTAAACCAGTTTGTCACATAAACGTTTTTTATTTAATTTTTTTGCAAAACCTTAAACAAGTCTGCAGGCAGTCTACAGGCCTTATGCACTCTTTTTTTTGCAAAACTCTAATCATTTCCACTCACTAAGACACAATTTGATCTGTGATGAACTTGTGATGCAAAACCCTGAACACAAGAAACTAAAAGTTAAGCACAACTGCAACACATCATTTACACGAAATAAATTAAATGCTCTTTAATGCATCTTATGGTTTGTCCTGTAAAGGACGCACACAGATTCCAGAAAACACACAAGTAAGAAGGGTAAAATTACTACAATACGGCCAAACCTATAAATGGCTCCTACAAAACCGGCTAATTGTATTTGGCATATCTCAAAACAATTATCAGCATTTATTAAAAATAGCCTTAATGAAATCAATATAATTAAATTAACATTAGAAGTAGAATTAATTAAATACTTATCTTTTTTTTTTATTGATACTGGAGAGAGTAGGGCATCATTCAGTATTCTCCAGTTATAAACATATCTTAGTTACAGGCTTCTCTAGGAGACTGGTTTGGGACTTCTACTTCACCATATAGCGCATGTAGTTCCTCAGTTAACCCTTATTGCTTATTTCACTATGACGATGAAGTCAAGACTCATATGTCTCACTTGGCCTCTTACAGATGAAGCGTCTGATGACTTGAATGCAAGAGTCAGTGTCAAGTGAATGACCAACTTCTAGATGTACAACTCTGGATGTCATACATCATACATGTGAACAATACTCCATAGAGTTTCAACACCCTTGTTAGTAAAAGGGGGTAAATCAGGAACAAACCTTTCTGGTGGTAGATCGGCCATCTTTTGATCTCCTGCTTTGGGTCTGTTTCGCCTGCATACAACACTGAGAACTTTGTCCCCCTTTGTGGCTAGAACTGCTGCATAGAAAATGTGATTTTCTTTAAGGGGGCCATTCTTTCCCATCAGAAAGATGACGTGTACTGCATTCCTTTCATTTTCGGGTCTCAGAACCATAAGCTAGCTTGCTAGCATCAGCTAAGTGATGAAGTTGCATACCTCTACATGGCTTTAAACACCTGGAAGGTTGTTATTTATCACTTAAAGACTGAGGTATCTCTTCATCCCATCTGACATTCTCTCTGCACAGGTCTTGTAATAGTAGCTTGGCAGGTAAGATGAAAGGAGCAAGGAACCCTAAAGGGTCCTAAATATAACTCACTTTAGACAGGATACCTCTTCTGGTATGTGCCTGTGGCTTATTAGTGACATCAAATGTGAAATTACCATCTTCCACGCACCACTGAACTCCTAGTGCTAATTCTACCTCATTAGCATGGCCAGACTGTGGGATGCTAGATAACTAGTTTAATTTATCTAGGTGGAAACATCCTCTTTCACAAGCAGCCGTTACTTCCTGGATATCCCTTCTTCTTCTGTGGGTACGGACATCAGACAGTCATCAACATAAAGGTTAGACAGGATTGTGTCAATTACTTTAGACCTGAAGTGTTGTCTATTGTCCTCATCAGTTCTTCTGAGAGCAAGCTTGCACGGCTGGAAGAGGATACAGATCTAAAACTGTGAACGATTGTACAGAAATCTAACAGAGTGAGACTTACATCATCTCCTGGCCACCACAGAAACCTCATGAAGCCAACATGTTCTTCTGCCATCTTTACATTGCTTCAGTGTCGCTCACTATGCCTAATGAAGTTTCATGAGCACTCCTGAGAGTCCATTCAAGAGGTCTGGGCCTTGGAGTAACTCAGTAAGAGAGTTGCTCCACAGTAAAAAACTACTCTTAACTTTTTTCTTCTTTAAGTGGGATACCCCATGATGGGGTATGTACCAAATGTTACCTTCTTTTACTTGCAGTTGTTCTCTAGGCACGCTTTCATCAAACCCTTTTATTAATAACTTCAGAAATAAAGTTGTGAAGAACAGGATCTCTTTTGAACTTTCTTTTTAGAACCTCTGGGCGATGTTCTGCGATTTCTTAATTGTTGGGCAATGATTAAGTCATGCAAATTGACCAGTGATATACTGTTGACATTGACTGTTATGCATGGATCGTCTCTTCCTCTGAATGGGCTGTTAACTACCCAAAATAATTTTCACAGCATATAGCCCATCTCCCTGGCTGTTGATTATTTCATAGGGTTCTAATCATTTAGAGGCAATAGTTCCACTTAACAGGCCAATATCTGCTTCTACGGTGGGAAAACAGGTAAAACTCCCTTTAAGTAAAGCAATTTGGATACTTCACCCTGGGTAGGGATGTTGACAGGGCATGGAGGTTTGTGTGTATACATCTGGAAAGGCCATGATGTTGTTCTCATATAATGCACTCACCTCCAAACCAGACACCACACTTAATTTGTGAACTTAATTTGCAGATTTGGATTTGTGTTGAAGGTTTTGAGAAAATTAGTTAGGGTATCAAGAAATGCGTTTTAGGTATTCAGAAAAACTGTATATGTTTATTTCTCTTTCTCTCTCTGTCTAAATGTATATAGGTTGATGTGAATGTTGACTGTTTCACTCTGCCCCTAGTACCAAAAAGCCCAACAACTCCCCTACCGTTCATTCCCTCATTACATTTATGCTAGCTGAAAATACCTTATTGATCTTGTATTGTTATTTCCCGGAATGCTGCCTCTGTTGTTGATGTTATTGTTATTCTCAGCTGTAATAAGTAGGTGAGAGTTATCTCCGAGTTTAACCCATGTTTAACCGTGCTCGTTACGCCCCCTTCAAGCACGTGACCAGACTCCGCGGATTTGATTGGCTGAGGCCAGGCCCCTCCCCAGGGCAGAGAGAAGCACATGTGTGGATTCATTCACACTCAGCAGTGATCATGTAGCCCGCAGTAAAGACTGTAATCATAGTAAACAACACTCGTCAGTATTCATGTCTTTATCTATCGGTTTCAAGACTAGAGTCTGTTTATATCCTTATGCATTAACTCATCTTAAATCATTTAGAGTCTGATTTGTATATATATATGTCTTTGATTTTTAATTTAATTTTATGTCTACTTCAACTGCTGGACAAGAAGAAATGGATAGAAAGTCTCGTGTAGCCGGAGGTCGAAATGTGTTGTGCTTGTTTGATGTGGACGGAACGCTGACACCCCCGAGAGAGGTACATTTATACTTTATTTAGAAACCTCTTTTATCCACAAGATAGCTTTGAGATAACATTACATGTAAGAGAAAATAAGCTTATGCATAAGAGTTAAAGGGTTATAAATGATGCGTCCTCTCTTCTCTGATGAGATTGACATCTTGATCCCATGTAGCAATGTTTCTTTCTGCAGCGCTGATGTGTGTGTGAAGCATGTCTCGTGAGTGAGTGTGTGTGTGTGTTATTAGTGTACGAGTGTGTGTTTGTATAATATGGAACACACGTTCTGCACGTAGCCTATACAGAAGCCAGTGTCCCATACAACGATGGTTAGGGGATGATTTGGGGAAATGTAACAGGCATGTGTTAACACACACACAGAAATACCGTTTTACAACGATAAAAGCCCACTCACACCAAGATGCGACAGCGATCAAGTTTTAAACCCGGAAAACGCCAAACGGTGCCGTTTGTATCACTATTACATCAATTCACAAAGGGAACATCATGTTGGTGTGGACGTGAACGGTAATGCATTAGTCTGTTTTAATCACTGACAGAGCTGCAAACATGATGTTTTATGAGACTAGACAATGTTACTCTTTAGCCAATCTAGACTATTGGACACAAGAATCCTCTGAAACCTGTTGAACAGATGGATGTCACTGTTCAATGGACTCATAAATCAGTTTGAGTGGCATTGAAGCCACAGGTCACATCAGAAACCCTTCAGTGATGTGATACTGTTTGTGTGTCTGCAGAAGATCGACCCTGAGCTGGATGATTTCTTCCAGGCCTTGAGAAAGAAGGTGAAGATCGGCGTGGTGGGCGGCTCAGATTATTCCAAAATCGCAGAACAGCTCGGAGAAGGAGATGAAGGTTAGAGGATGGACACTTCATCACAGAAGCCAGCAGCCGTCTCGAGGCATAGGATCATTAGTCAAGCATGTGTTTTGGATGTTGCATGAGATAATGCAGGAACTGGTTTGACTGGATCTCTGAGTCAACTCAAACATTGGCACAACAACCAATATCCAAAATTCCCCCAGAAGAAACCAGTTGATTAAATTTGAGACCAAGGATGAACGGTTGTGAAATCAACACCAGAAGATGTCACTACCACAGCTGACCAAAGTAAAAGATAGATAAAAGACAGATTTTTAAAACAGAAAAACAAGAGAGCAGAGACGTGAGATTACTAGGGTGTGAGAAACATCTCAGAAGTTATTGCTTTGAGGAAAAAGCATCTACAAAATGTAAAATGCAAATGTTAATTGGCAAGATTCGGTCTTAACTGTGGTTGTTAATTTCTGTTTCAACTCCATGCTTGACTTTTCTTTTATCGATCAGTTTCTAGTTTCATCCGTGTTTGATGATTATCAGTGTAGCATGTGGCATACTGGTATTGAATTGTGCAGATCTGATTAGATAAACCAAGAAATCATGATTGAATCAGACTGAGAACAGGACACTTTAGCACTGAATGCAACTGCATTCTCACTCGAACTAGATTAGAATCCAGATCTGATGTGTTGTTGCAATAATGACAGCTATTCATTGCCATAAATTATAAAGATATCCAGTCAAAAATAACAAAAACAAACAAACAGGTGTGATGTTGAATGAATCAGAAAGAGCAGTGAAGCTCTGAGTGTGTAAATGAGCTTGTTTACATCAGTAACTGTGTGTTGTGTAATACAGGTAAAGGTCACCAGGCTGATGATAAGCTGTTCACCAGAGCAGATGTGTTTCCAGCACTTTGATTGCGTCTCATTCTGTTGTTTTGTTCTTTCTCGCTGCAGTCATACACAAGTTTGACTACGTCTTTGCAGAAAATGGAACCGTACAATATAAAGACGGCAAACTCATCTCCAAACAGGTGATTGATTTTGTGTGTCTGTAGATCCTGAGGAAAAAAAAAAAGTCTTGCATGTTTCAAATATGATAGAAGTTCTTTAACGGTGCTGTTACCAAACTGGAATTCTTTTTAGAACTTTGATTGGAAGACTCTAAAGTGTCTTTAATGTTTTAAATCTCTTTCTCAGGCCATTCAGAATCATCTGGGCGAGGAGTTACTGCAGGATCTCATCAACTTCTGTCTCAGCTACATGGGGCTCATCAAACTACCCAAGAAACGGTAACAAACACCCCAGAGATGGTCGCCTGTAATGTTTTCACAATTCAGAAAACCACATTTAATAACTTAAACCAAATCTCTCTCTCTCAGAGGGACGTTCATTGAGTTTCGTAACGGCATGATCAACATCTCACCCATCGGACGCAGCTGCACGCTAGAAGAGCGGATCGAGTTCTCTGAAATCGACAAGGTACTCTGTTTACAAGAGCTTTAGTTTTCCCATAATGGGCCTTTTTTCCATGTTTCTCAGCAGTGGAAGATGTCATAACTTCAAGTGCAAGAGCAGTGAATGGGAGAGTACCACAAATATACCACAAATATACTGTTTGCATTCCCATAGCTCTAAATACAAAAGAAAAACTTTTTCATAACTTAAAGGAAGTGATAATGGCAATCAGAAGAGAAAACAATGTCAAATTTACCGTCCTTCCCATAGACGCAGCATTAGAAACACCCTCACATTAGCATTTCAAGAGCGATGAAACACAGTCAAACAATTTGCCAGTGAAATGTGTATTTACATCCAGAGTTAAGCAAGTTGGAGCGTTGTCATTGGACGATCTGTGTTCCTGAAGTGATGGTTTTCATTTAAAGCACTAATGAATCTAAACGCACATTAAAACCAACCCAAAACTTCAATGCAAACTGTCCTGTCCCGCAGAGAGAGAAGATACGAGAGAAGTTTGTGGCGGCTCTGCAGAAGGAGTTTGCTGGAAAAGGCCTGCGGTTTACCAGAGGTGAGCAGGAAATGACATCACCAGCTCTCTGATGATCTGAAGCAACTGATCTGTGCTGAAACTGAGCTGTTTTTACCTGCACAGCACATAAGACACACACACACACACGCACGCGCTATCTGGGTTAAAGGTGATTAGCGAGCGCTAACGGATGCACTGGTGTGTGTTGACAGACCAGTGACCTGTGAGAGAATTATTTACTCAACAACCTGTTTGCGTTTGATTCATATGTACACACACACACACACACACACACACACGCAGTCGTGTGTTAGCTTTGCCGTCTGGAGTCCATCTTCAGCAGTTTTGCCTGTAATGTGTAGCTCAGTTTCTCACAGCCTGGCTTTGTGTTTTTCTTTTCTGTGTGATGGACAGTCGGAGGGGGAGGGGCCAGGGGTGTGAGGCGATCAAGCCCTCTGATTGGCTGTTGCTTGAGCAACCATTGAGTCAGTGCAGGAATGCAGTCCAGTGGAGGGACACTGATGAGTGTCTGTGTGAGTTGAGGGTGTGTGGGACGATAATTAATTTTTAACGACTGATTTCAGCCTGCAGTGTTTCTTAATCTCTCTGAGGACAAACAGTCACACAGTTCACGTCTCTGAAGACGGAGCGTCTCACACACAAAAGGGGTCATTACTGTAAGAATGAGCTTCAGGGCTTGTAAACTCATTCAACTCTGTTTCACTGCTGAGCTGAGGCTTTAAAACCTCTGGAAGGGTTCATTCACTAAATGACAGATTGACCTTATAAAACCTCCTGTGTCCAAGGCCTCGAAATCAATCCTTTGCTGAAAAACCTGTTGCACATTATATATTGTCATCTGATTGATAGTTTTGACATTTTCTTTAGCTAGTAAAAGGTCTTTTAGTATAAATGTGCAAATATCCACCCTCAGCTTGTGGTTCC
Organism: Carassius gibelio; assembly: GCF_023724105.1. NCBI lineage: Eukaryota > Metazoa > Chordata > Actinopteri > Cypriniformes > Cyprinidae > Carassius > Carassius gibelio. The sequence goes on from NC_068398.1 coordinate 5,365,788, forward strand.
TGTGTCGTTTTGCTGTGAAAGCTTGTTGATTGATTGATTGATTGATTGATTGACTGATTTTTATAAGGCAAACGTAAGAATAATTATTGATACGTAAGATATTGATCGTAATATTTCCAGATGAACACTTACTGGACTAAAAAAACGTACTTTCTTAATCCAGACATAGTTTTTTTTTTTGTTGAAAAAATCAGTGTCAAATATGATCATCAAGGTTTTCACAGTTTTATAAAAGTTTTATAAAAGTATTAACTTCCCATTTTTAGCCTTTAAAATGTGTTGAAAAATGGAAGCAAAAGTGTCATTATATTAATTTAAACAATTATTATCAGTCATTTATTATGTTAATTAAATAACATATATTACTAACTTAATTGTTTAATTTTTTTACACTGTTCTCTTCTGGCCGATCCACTATGATTAAAGGCTGTGATTCATTGAATATGAACACTGCACATTTCAAAGTCTGCTGCTGGATGGTTTTTGTGCTGGTGTTACTGTTGAAACCGATATATTTCTTCAGTTCCAAAAGCACCACCTGCTGGCAGAGAATTAATTAGCATTTTTAATAAATGACAAATTTTTTAACATTTACATCTCTGTGTTTCCTGGGTTAATTTTCACATTGGTCTGAACAAAAACAGAAGACAAGCTTATTAAAAATGAACATTCATTCTCTGCCAGCAGGTGGTGCTTTTGGAACAATAGAAATATAGTAGTTTCCAAAATCAGCAGCACAAAACCAGATATTCAATGAAATTACAGCCTTTAATCATCACATTAAGCTGTATCATAATTCTTGTCTTCCCATCCCCAAATTTAAGACCTCCATAAATCATAAATAAGAATTTTTTTTTTTTTTTTCATTTTTGAGAATGCCATTGCTCTTCACTCACTGAGAGTTTAATCTGTCTGTAGCAACAGTTAACTGATGTAGCAAACCTTGGAGCTGTAGGACCCAAATGCTACTGAGCTGACCTTGATGTGTGCGTGATATAAATTTGATTTTGTTACAAAATAGAGTTTGGCATTTATGTCAAAAGGCTTCGCGGTCCAGATAGACGCATCTCACAGTCCGTATACTGTTATAAAGATCTTATTGATTTACAGTACAAGCATCAGAAATTCATCTCACTTTTTGCCACATAAATATAAGCATCTGCACCAAACTGCACAATTTTGCTCTTTTTGGGCCCTGTTTCTTTCCCCTGTATTCACACTATATTATACTATTTGAGCCATAAAAGCTTTATGGATCAAACATGATATTTATCAAAAACATATGGAATCTTTATTATTGTTGTATTTATTTATTTCTAAAGGTTCAAAAATGGTTCAATTTTAAAAACTTTAGCCTTATATAAGGCTTTACAGGGTTAACTATCAGAGAAGGAGCCTGCATTTATTTATTTAACCAATCAAAAGAACTGTGTACCTGTTATTAAATTACATGTTCCGGTTTGCTGGCCTCAGATTGGCTGGCATGTGTTAGGAAAGTGTTATAATGTATGGGATGAGAGCAGGTAGAGGTTTCAAACATCTTTCACTACACCTCTACTGAACACTATCTCCAAACCTTTGACTTGGAAAAACACTACAGCCATAAAACTTGATGCTCAAGGTTACACCAGTGGTAAATGAATCGAACTGTCTTTTCATAAATGTCCTCTTAATTGAGGGTTTTCTCATTGTCTGCAGGGGGTTTGATCAGTTTCGACATCTTCCCAGAGGGCTGGGACAAACGCCTCTGTCTGGAAGTCCTGGAGCAGGAAGGACTGGACGCCATCTACTTTTTCGGCAATGAAACTTCATTGGTACGTGATTGAATGTCTCTGTACATATATATATATAATGTTAATGTGTTTATGCCTATTTATTAATCATATGTGTTGACTGTTTAGGGTGGAAATGACTACGAGATCTTTGAAGACCCTCGTACCATCGGCTTCACCGTCTGCTCCCCTGAAGACACGGCGCGGCTCTGCAGAGAGATGTTCTTTAACGCTCCACCCAACGAGGCGTGAAAGTGTGCGTCTGTGTGCACCTGCACGTACACAGACCGCCTGTGTGCAGCACTACTGCGCCCGCTGCTGGACACTGTGGGTAACACAGTCTGACAACCATCAGACACCCAGACAGAGCCAAACCACTGCTGATCCACAGACTACAGGGACTGTATATACATATCACTGACACAGCCTCATCAGTGTGTTCATAGTTTTATAAACATTTTAATGGTTTCAAATCTAAAGATTTACCCTCTTTTTATAATAAAAGCTGTTGTCCTGTAGCCACGTTCACACTGCAACATTTCCGGAGTGACCGATATATATAAAATAATGACTGATTCACAGGGAACAGGACTCACTCCAGAAATGTTGATGGTTGACACAGTGCAGGGTTTGACGGCTCAAAACTGTGAACTTAAAACATGGAAGCCAGCCATATTTAACTCTGCTTTTTTTTAACCAAAGTAACATTAGCAATCAGTTTTTAGTAAGTGTTGTGTGTTTGTTTACCTAGTGTGCTCCTTCACATAACGGTGCTAATTTAGTTAAATTAATTAAATGATTACATTTTTAAAAGGAATTAGGGGAATAATAGAAATATTGTACAATTTATGGTAAAATCATGCATTTTAAATGTTTTACTTTAAAATATTCCCACATCCAACCTTAATATGCTAAATGCGGCTCATTAAATATTGTCTCGCCGAATTGACAATTACAAACATTACAGGAATCACATAGACTATATGATATCTTTACAGTCCAAAGTGTGACACAAAGTTGAGTAGTTTGCATGCCAGGATATTAATGTTGGTCATTAAGCTTTTCTGTCACACAAGAGCTGTTGGATATTAAATGTTTAGCTATAACCTACATCTTACCTCACATTCTTCAACCATTAAAACTTAAGCGTAGCACTGGAATTTCCGCTCAGCTTCTTTAAACCGCAAACGTTGCCTCCTTTTATTTGATTGGCCATCTCAAATATTTCACATTGATGAGAACCTTTATAGGCAGAAACAAATGAAACCTGTCATAAACAGAGCAATAAAGTGCAGGTGAGCAGCATCAAGAATATCAGAAACTAAAAGACAAATCTGGCCATATCTGATTCTTAATCAGTTCTGCAGAGGTTACGGCCTTGTTTGGTGAAATAGCTTATTGAAGTATGTATTTTTTAGAGTGTTTGCTCATCTGCACATCTATGACGTTTCCTTTCAGATGTCTGTAAGATGTCTTTAAGATGTTTATGATTTAGAATGCATGTAAAACTGAGATCTTAAAAATGTCTGTCAGATGTTTATAAACAGCAGATGTTTTCCAGACCAAGCGATCTTTAACAGTGAGGATCAAAAGAGCGGTCGCTTCCATGTTGAGTTCAAGTTTTGTTCTACTTCTTTGATCTTATTTACTGTTGCAGGTGATTTGAGATGTGAGATGTCTGTGTTTAATTGAATGTGGATTGTTCATCCCCGTCTGTACTCTTGGACTGGACTCCGAGATATTTACAAGATTATGACAGCTCTGCATATTTAAGTATTTGTTGTATAGTATATAGTGTAGAGGATATGAGATTGCCGGAAATGATAAAACCTCATCAGATTTGACACCGTGTTGAAATATTAGTTGATTGATATGTGGAATCGCTCTCTTTTACGTGATATTTATGTGTGAATCATTCCAGCCAGAGTCGGCGTCGGTGCTGAAACACTCCTGAAAACACGGCGCTGATCTCACAGATTTCCAGGGCATTGTGAGACGTTTAACTGGATCTCAAGTATTTCTAATTCAGAATCAATAGTCCGATTGATCTCATGCTATGAATGTTGCTTTATATCTGATTGCATAAATGCACTTTAACTTGAATTGATTCATATCCAAAAATTACACAGCTGATGTAAACCGTGCCATATTAAAGAAAGTATGTGAACTTAAATTTAAGCAAACTCATTCATTAAGTGTGTTTTTTTTTCTGTTACTCTTAAAAGAAAGTAAAGTTGTATCACTTCACTCACAAACTGAAACAGGAATGTTATTTTCATGGTTCGAAATTTGAAAGAAAAAAAATCAGTGTAAAATGCAAATGCTGATATGCCTTGTGATGAATGTGTCTGTTTATTTTAAATACACGTTTTTTTCTTAATGAATTGTACTAGAGTCTGGTCTGTTTATCAATGCTTAAGGTGTATTTTGTGTATGTGCAGGTGCTATAACAAATGCAATACTGCCATGCAAACATTAGCCTACTTTTATGATTAATAACAGGCTTTGCAGTAAGATAGACTAGATGTGTACATCATGAATTAATTTTATTAGTACTGCAAAGTGCACACGGTGATGATGTTGACCACAGTGATCTGAGCTCTAGAAAGTGCTGAAAATAAAAATAAAAAACATTTAAAAACAAACATCAGTTGAAGCCCAAGTGAGATTCAGAAGCATAGAAATCTGATGACAAACTGAAGAACATGCTACTGATCACGTGACCAAACCAACAACACAACCGTTCTTCACGTGACTGGATCTCTGATCACACAATGAACAACACATACAGCAAAAACAACACGAGATCTTTAGCGTCACTAGTACTACTGCTGTTTAAATGCATTTACTAGCCGACTGTTATTCTTCAGCTGTCTACAAAATGCTGCTTTTTGCCCTGAAAAGCTCCCGAGAAAGAGTTCTGGGAGAAGAAGTCAGTTTGGCAGTTTATATTTGGGGTTTCAAGTGCAATATTAGTCCATGATGCATCAGTTCCAGCATAAATCACAGAACCTGCCAAGATCACGTCTGAGTCTTACTTCACCCTGAACTCTGATGGAAAAGATTTCGTTTAATGAAAATTAAGGTTGACTTTAGGACATTAAGATTTTTATTTTTTTTGCATTGTGGCTTCTATGAGAATAAAGCATCTACCTTCAAAAATGTTCATTACTTTTTTAGACAAAACACTGAATGCTGCACTGTTTTTTTTTTTAATCAACATTTTTAAACATTTTTATTCTCAGTTTTGATTCCCATGATTTTTAAATTCAAATCTGTAAAGTGCATGAATACATCTAACTGCATTGAGCCAGTACAACTAATTCAATCATGATATTTAATGTTTTACAGTTTAACTAAGATTTTTTTTCCCTGCAGTGTTATTAATTTTGGGGGAAATGTGTTTAATTGTCCTGATAATTTTATGGAGGACATCATTTAATTTTTCCATTTTGATTTTGGGGTGAATATAACTGTGAATATGTTATGATCTGGACAGGTTTTTGTGAGATTCACTCCTATTACCATATTACCATCCATTTAACATTAATGCATAAAAAAAATAACAGCCACAAGTGTAGCGTGTGCCTCCGAAACAATGCGTTTGATTCTTTCCCAGTCCAGTTTGAGGATGTTCAACCATGATTTCACAGTTCCTCACACCACCAGACGACTCGTCGAAGCACAAACAAGCTCTACGCAAACTTCTGTTACGAATGTGACGTATATTCAGAGACGTTTCAAACCACATGGACGTGTGAAATAAATACTTGCGCAGAGTCTGTTTCAGGTCTGATGTTCCCGTAACGTTGCTCGTTCTGCTGAACTCAACATTCTCTGCCTCCCTCTACTTTCAAAAGCCTTCCCATGATGCTCTTCTGCCCCCCTCGCCCCCTGCAGTCCTGCTCCGACTGGATCCTAGGAGCTGATGATCTGGCCCGACCAGGTCTCGTGTTTGGTTCCTGGTTTGAGGTGCGTGATGATCACCTCCACGGCCTGGACCTTCAGGTTCTTGGGTGGGACTGGACAGACCTTGTATGTGACCTCGTCTCCCTCCACAGGGACGTACTCTCCTTCAATACTGCCAGAGAGAGAGAGAGGGAGGAGGGTTTACACCAACACAAGACTCAGATTAGAGATATGAAGCTGCTGCATCTGACAACATCTGACTGTGATTCTTCATCAGAACACAAACCTCACATTATCTTCAACAGCACAGCTAGTTCAAATATCAGATTGTTATGTAGGGTTGTTTTTATTATTATCTTTCCTTCTATTTTTCCTCTTGGTGTTGAAGTGTGAGGTGAACCTGATTCTGATGACAGTGAAAGCAGAAGATCTCTGACTCACTCTGAGATGTGTACAAAGATGTCCTCTCCACCGTGAGCTGGTCTGATGTAGCCGTGACCCTTCGACCGCGAGAAGTTTTTACACACGCCCTTAAAGACGGGACCTGCGTTTGCACGGACAGTCCTGCAGACAGACACACAGAGACCAGATTCACACAGATTCACTTGAATGCTTCAGAATAGCTAGTTCCTGTCAGTTCCACTAACGGGAAACACTTTAGAACTTTGGCAAGTTTCTCTCAGTAACGAACAAACGTATTCCAGTAACAGTAACAGAACATCTGTTCTGAAGGACCTGGGCTTTAATATCAAAACGTTAAAGATCATTTATACAATGTTCATCTAACAGTTTATTTTAACATTTTAGATTTTAAGTTACTTGTTTCAGATGGCTCAGAGAATATTCAAGAGCCACGTCATGTTTGCAAAATGCTAAAGTTGAACATTAACGTTTAATCTAACATACACATACTTGTTTAAACCTTTAAAAACTTAATGTTTTGAATGTTGTAAAAACATTCAGAAATAACATTTGTATAACCTAAATAGTTAAAAGGTTTTTAAACATATTTGTTCTCTGGAGGGTGTGGCGCTTGCAACACAAGGTCGTGGTTTAGATCCCCAGATAACATACTTCTGAAAGCATCCAATGCATGACTGTAAGTTTAAATGTGCAGTCACATAAAGAAATCTGTGGTGTGTTATCAATAGTGAACCCATTGCGAAATCTGTGTAGGGGGATCTTTCACCCTTTCTCCCAGCTAACAAGTTTTGGTTCTTTCTTTCTTGACGAAAATAGAACGTTCCCTTTAGGTACCGTTAGGGGAACATTCGGGGAACCTAAAGGGAACGTTCTATTTACGTCCCAAGAAGGTTCCCAGAACATACTTACGCGGAGTAAGTGCGCGTGCGCTTGGTGGGCAGGGGACTCGGTAACTCCCCGGGCTGCAGTGCGGCTCGTTCCCAAACACGGCTGCCTTCTCTCAGGAACGGGAACGACAGGGACAGCGGGGCCGAGCGCGGGGATCGCAGAGACGGGTCCGCCGCGGGCGACAGCTCCGGTTCCGCCATGCTCACTGTGTCGGTTTGCTCTCTGAGCTCCGGATGCTCGCGGAAGACGAGGTTACCTGTGGGAGAAACAATAAACTCCCATCACATCCAGCGCGTTATTAGTGCCAGCTGCAGCTCCCTCTGACGCACGCTGTGCGGTGTGTTTATTGACGAATGCTCCGTGCACGCACTTTGATCTGTTTTTATTTGCAGTGGCACAGATTGTGCAGTGAGGAGCGACGTGCAGTAAAGCAGCTTCTGCACTGGCATTAGTCTGTGCTTCACAAAGCCTCTGTGTAGCCTATGTGTGTGTGTTAGTTTGTGTGAGTTTACATTCAAGACGGTTTGCGCCCGGGGCGCGAGTGCTGCGTGCCCGGTTCCTCGCGCACAAAAGCCCGTATTGTGTTCAGAGAAGCCTTCCAGAACACAAGGAGCCGTTCTGCGATCAGACTGAACTGTACTTCTCTTGTAGGCCTGCTGGCCGTCAGATGAATATTTCATTAAAAGGATAGCGCACAAACCTATTTATGTGCAACTGATGTGTATTGTGTATAACACTGATGAAAACAACAACAACAGAAACCATCACAATTTGTAAAAATATATATTCCAGACTTTTCAAGGGCCCTCTCTTCTTTTGGGGCCCTGGTAATCAGTACTGGTTTTACCCCCAGTCCGACGCCCCTGAAAATTGGACTTGTATTGGTATAATGGGAAGTGTAAGAGACTCTCTGGGACTCTACTGTCGCCTTCTATTGGTGGCTTGTTAAAACCACTAAATCCTAATGGAATATAGCCAAAAAAACAACAACAACAACAACAACAAAACACTATGAAATACCTTTTTGATGGTTTTAATGACTAAAGGTTTATGGTTTTGTTTTTAATTGTATTTGTAGCCTAGTAGAAACCAATATAATTTATGTGGTGGGTTCTATTTGTACTATTATTATTGTTGTTGTTATTTATTTATTTATTTTTTTGCAGCCTTGCCTAAGATAATGTCCCACAATGCAATTCTTAGTTGACCTTATGCTGCAGCTACAAACAAACCGAGATTAAACAGGTTATCAGATGTTTTTTTAATAATTTCTTTTTTTGAGTTTATAAAGTTGGATTGAAGTTGCAAACTTCATTCTGACCTAACAGTATGCTACATCAGGTGTCAGATGTATTTTAGGTTGATAGTCTCTGTAGGGTTCACGCGTTTGAAATGAATGTTGGACGCGAAATCTGGCCTCGTGACGTCGGAGCTGATGCTGGTTCTGCCATTATGAAATAACTTTGGCATCACCGCTTATGGAATAAAATTTCTCATATAATGACAGCACAAAAAATATATAGTAGATGTACGATATGATCTGCATTCAGTGATAGCATACATTTGACCAAAAGCGAACCAAAATGACAATGACGCAATCACGTACAAGAACAAGCGACAGTAAAGGTGTTTACACTTTTTCACACGATTGTTTTGACTCAAAAAAAAAAAAAAGAACCGCGGCAAAATGAATAGAACTGGCGCCGAACTCTTACACGTCAGGTTTGTGTTGAGGAACGCTTGATGGTTCGAAGATGCGGTTCCTTTGATCTCGCGCTCAGCAGCATCAGCCGCTTCCAGAATGTTCCTGACGCAATCTCCTCCGCTGACTTACTGGACAGCATCTCTCTAGAGGCGTCATCTGTGCCTTTATTTATACACAATCAACACTTATAATAAATGCAGTGTAGGAAGGCGCGCTAAGTTTTGAAAAACGAGCGGACATCAACAAAAGCGCGGTGCGACGGGATCACGCCTAATCATTTTAACATTGTTTTTAAGATTAAATATTCGCTTATTTATAGGACAGACATTACAAGTATAAAAAACTGAAATAACAAATAAATGGATCAAATGCAGAAACTTACAGCCGCTGTGTGGAGTTGACAGATGCTCCGGTCCTGTCGATCACCGTTATGTAACGTTAAGATGAAATACAGGCTAGGGTCTGGTTCATACAGACTATGGTGCAAACCCGCAGTGAGGAGCTCGTGTGCTGGAGGAGATCCCCGTAAGCACGCTTTTACCGGGAGAACCCACGCGCTTGTTCAATGTTCATGCATCACCGAATCCCGAAGATGACGCACTGAAGCCGTTCAGATGAGTCACTCCCATCACTAGACTGTCTCGTGTCGAGAGATTATGTAAACAGCAGTCAGCCTGCAATACATACAACCCCAGTAGTATCATCTATTAGAGACTATAGTAGTCAACACTTGAGTGGATCAAAACCTTTCATCAACGTTGTTCTCAGGACAACTCTGATGCGTTTTTTTGATTCACTTCAAATGAACATATATACATATACATTTATGTGAATGCAAATAATACTCTAATTATAACATGATGGTTATCATAAAAATGTGGGGACAGAAATTCTGTTATAAAACATGACAAAAGTTAACATATCAATACACATTATTTGAATGTTTAGGTGCAAAGCAAGTGTCCTTATTTGTTTACGATTATTTTGATTATTTATTATGATGGAGGGAAAAGTCCATAATTTAAAATAGAGACATTCTAAATAAAAAAAGGTTTAGCAGTCTTACATGTGTATATATATACTGTATATAATATAAATACAAAATACACAAAAAAAATCATAATATAAATTCTTTTCATTTATTTCATTTTAAAATGTCAAAAGTAGGAGAAAAAAAAACATATACAGTTTCAGATGAAAATATTCCATTCAGTGTCAGAAAAAGATTATTTGCTAAAAGATTTTATAGAATTTACCTATAAAGTATACTCCATAGGACACAGCAATACAACACAGCAATAGTCCCGTTTAAATCGTTATAAAGGCTGTTTTATTAAGCATCTCCTATTGGCCGGCACCAGCTGCTCACTGATTGGTCCACAGCTCTTCAGTTCTGTGTGTAAATTAGTCTTATGAGAAGTTTCAGCTGGTTTTTCATGCTTCATAACACAGATGAGACTGTTAACTGTTCCACCAGGACAGAAGACCCAGACCTGGTTCACTTACAGATCCCTGCAGAAGAAAACAAGAGATGTGAGTGAATCATCAGTGTGTGATACTGCACAGACAAATGGTGGATTGCATCTCTAATATCCTCACGATGAGTGTGTAGGGAGCTTCTTTCTGCTGCGCGCTGTCCTCCAATCCTGCAGGTGGCGCTGTGGGGGCTGCGCTCGGCCCTTCCTTCTCTGCGCTGGGACCCGAGGGCGACGTGTCGATGAAGACCTCGTCCACCACCCGGAAGCGGATCTCCTCGCCCTGGTCCATGTAGAGGTCGTGAGCGCCCTCGTCCGTCTCGTACTCCCACATCCACACCTGCTCCGCCTCATCGCTGTGCCAACCGTGAAGGAACAGAACATGCTGGGAACATGATGCTACAAATACACTGCTAGCTCAACAACAGTGTCATGTTAATGTGTTGGTAGGAGCGATGACTCAGGATACAATTTAGCCGGCTGCTGTAGCGACTCTGGCGGGATTATGATGTCATCGAAGAATCCGAGGCTCACTGTGGAATCGACACTCATGATGTCATTATTCAGCTCATAACAACTTGTGACAACATGCAGGCTTTTCCAATTAACTTCCATGTTCTAATTAAGATCATTCCAGAAGTTACAATACTCTTAAACTACTTGAATAAAGGCTTGACAATGAATTTAAACCATAATGATCTACATGTAAGCGTGTTATTTCACTATCACCCAGATACATATTTGGTATTATTTGAGTATTTTCTGGCTTCATGTTAATTTTAAATAGGTTCCTTGAAACTCTGTTTTACAATTTTTTTTGTATTTATTATTATTATTATTATATTTTGTATTTCTCTATATAGTTTTTATTTATTTTTAGTACATGTTAAAAAAAATACTAAAACAAAGTTAGCTAGCTAGAATATTTATTTTTTTAAATTCAGTCAACATTTGTTTCAAGTAACAAAATGTTTGTTTGTTTCTTAAGTTTTAGTTTATTTTTTCGTTTTTTTTGTGCATCAAGCTTAACTAAAATGTTAAATTTTGCCCTGTAAACTAGCTAAAATTAAAAAGTTAAATAAAAATTAAATTAACTAAAACATATATTATTATATTTGTGTTATATCCCTAAAACATATTTTATTTCAGTTAATGTAAATTTTATCTTTTTATTTTTAAATTATTTGTAGTTGTTTTAGTACTTAAACTAAAAGTGTTAAAAGTGTTGCCGTTTTATATTTTTATTTTTATTAATTATTTTATTCCAAGTAACGTGTTTTTTTTTAGTTAATTTTAAAATTATTTTAGTATTTCAACTAAAGCTACATGAAAACAAGAAATGGTGTCTCAGCAAACAGCTGAAATAAGTTTAAGTATATAATTATAATTTTAATTTCAGTAACATAATTAGTAACATACATTTTTAGGTTATTTTACTACTTAAATTACATTACATTTAGCAGATGCTTTTATCCAAAGCGACTTTCAAATGAGGACAGTGGTAGCAATGAAAAACAACAAAAGAGCAATGATATATAAGTGCTATAACAAGTCTCAGTTAGTTTTATATATATAAAAGATGAATTAAGGAACTAAATGAAAATGAGAAGTTGTGAAAATGTAGTTGAGAATATAAATTATTTCAGTTAACTTTTATTTTTAGTTCTGATGATTCCAGCAGTGATGAACACTAGAAGAGAAAAGCAGATTTTTCCCTCTCTTACCATGAACACCTTCAGCACTGCAGCCTCTGATCTTTCCCACCAGAATCTCGTCCAGGAACGGGTGGAAAACCACATACCGAAAATGCACTGAGGAGGAGGAGAGAGAGAATGAGAGTATGAGGAGAGGGTTTGCTGGACACAGAGAGAAGGCAGTGACGAACAGTCACCTTTAGTGTGGGACGCTCCATCTCCAGGAAAGATGTAGGAGTCCTCCAGTTTAGTGATGTCATACAGACACACACACAAACCCACATTATACACCACCTGCAGAGTTCACACCACACACTTACAGACACCACTGCTTTAGGTCAAATAAAGGCAGCCCTGGTCATCAGAAGAACATTTTGAGAATTTCATTCTGGTATTTCTGTCTACATACATGATTCTTACATGTAACTAATTCATGCTTTGTTTGGATGTCTCTCAGCTCACCTTGTTGGCGAGCTTCTTGTTGAGCTCCTCGGAGATCGCGTCGTTCAGCTGTCGGTGGAAACTCCACGGAGGAATCCGGACCGTGTCCACCATCTCCACCAGCACAAACATCCTCGACCAGACCCGAACCAGAACCCGAACCAGACCAGAACCAGACCAGAAGCGAGACAGAACTCTAAACGCTGTAACCACACTGAAACCGGACTATGAGATCTTACAGAGAGATCTTACAGATATATTACAGTACTGCGAGTAACTATGAACTTCTATTAGTTACTGGTTTATGAATCTGTCACTCTTAAATATGATGTTCCACAGCTTTGTCATATTACCAGCTTCCGCAGGCTGTGTTTCTGTGATGACAGATGATATCCAGCAGCTCCGGTTTATACATTTACACTACCAATAACCCAAAATCTGTCATTTGACTTGAGAGCACGGCATGACAACAGCCACACATGCGCCGATTTACGACACCGGCTGGCGCTTTACGGCACTGACGTCACGCGCCCGCATAACACCAGAGACGCCCAACGAAAAATACGTAAATCGCCTTAAAAGCACTTCATTTTTATATTAGCTTTATGTTTATGTTAGCTCTACAGATATTAAAAACTAATATGAATTCATGATATTTAATGAGATGTCCATCCTGATATCTTAGACATCATTCTGTCAGAAGTGCAACACTTTGTTCAGTCAGAAACTCATGTAGAAGAGGTTCACATGCAGCTCACAGAGGAAGACTTTTTAAGACATCGTGACTGTCGTGTAAAAAGCATTGTACTAAATACCATCCATAAGCTCGTCTTTTGACTATTACTTGTTTTCTTTTCGGATTTTCACTTTTCAAATATGAATATGAAGCACAGGACATACAGTGACATCTGCTGTTCATCTCCTTAATAATATTATATATAATGCAGTATATTATCCGTGGGTAGAGGGCACTGCCCAGAGGCACACTCTCTAACAGTGATAATTATGGGACATTTGTAGGGTTAATATATAAGTACCACCTCAGAAAGTATTTTACTTTCCATTTACCCCCATGACCAACATTAAAATACAGTAGCATAGCAGGCCCAAGTATTCAGCTACAGCTCTGCATAGTTAAAAAAAACGAGGCAGTTTCATTCCTAATAAGAATATTTATTGTTTTCAGCCACTTTAACATTGTAAATACACCGTTTTAACATTAACACTGCACTGTGCTTACATACAGGCAAATAAAAAAATTAAAAAAATTAAAAAAATAAAAATGATTAAATTAAAATGTGTTGTAGCTAAAAGTTAAAAGCTGTAATGTAGCCTACTTGTAAATGTAAAAACAAAACAAAACTTTACTCAAATAAAGAATAATGGTTTTAACATGAATTTATAATTTATTTATTGATTAATCTACGTACCACTAACGGGACTCTGTCACTTATGTCACTTTCCATTTAATTTAATTTAATTTAATTTAATATCACACACTTTTTCTCTCATTGCTTCGTTATGTTTAGAAACTACAATACCCATCATGCACGTCGTTACGCGCTGACCCTACGTCATCACGCCCCCTGCTGGTCACTGCTCTCGAACCAATGGGCAATCGCGGCTCGAGTTTTTCAGCCAATGGCTGCATTGTTGCTATGACATCTTTTATTTTTAGCCTTCCGTCGCACAGCCTCACGTTTGGAAACACTATTCCGCCAAATCAAATAGAGACGAAGTCAAACAAACACACCTGCCTCGGGAACACATCTGAGACCCTATAAAAATGTCAGATCGGCATGGTTTTTAACTTATATGGGTTATGCAGAAGTTAATACACATTATAGTATTTCAAAAAATCGAATATTGAGTAATATCTATAAAGTATAAATGCGTTCAGGGCGTTTTTCCCAAACTTTTTACCGTTTGTTCATATTTGAAGGTATAGTTATTGCGCAAGATCTGACCAGTAAGTAGTTCCAGCTGAAAACACGTCATAGCGCAGGGCGGAGCGCGCGCGTGCGCTGAGATATAAATCCGCGAGGTTGTCAAACATTTAAGTTTAAACGGGCGCGTGCGGGAGCGTGGATATGTCACGCCATACCATGAATTAAACATAAAATTAAATTAAATAAAACAAATATAAGTGCGTATCAGTCAAACGTAACACTAGGCAGCCGTTCTCTGTCAATGATATTTTTTTTCAACGCCAAAAACACGAATAATTATTGATATTAGTGTGATTAATGAACATGACAAGCACAGGACAAAAACACGAGCTTTGAATCAGTAAGTACTATATTTATTTTTTATAATTACTAACTGCATTCATCAGAATGGCAGCAGATTGTATGACTTGATGTTGAAAGGATAGGTTCGTAATATTAGTTTTTGTTTTGAATGAGTGAAGAGTTGTCCTCCATTTTATATTGTCATAAGTAACAGATTTAAAGATACAATAATATGGTGCTAATTTATCATATTTGAGGCTCTAGCATGCATCACTATTGACACCCTGGATGAACTCGTGTTTGCACAGATGTCCTTGGCTTTAATGGTGTTCCGAGATGACTAAAACAGGCCAAAGGTGTGCAAAAAGCTGATTATTTGTCTGCTGTCAGTGTGTAAAAGAGCTGCTGGACATTTAAAAGCCCCTTTCATATCGGAGTGTCACAAATAACTTCATGGAACATGTTGTTCTAATACTGTTTTTTGTGTATGTGTGAATTGGGAACACAGTGCAACATGGATTATAATGTTAGGATTTGTGGACTTGATTTAAACCTCTCTGGATACTCTCGAGTTAGATACAAGTTTTTCGGGGGAACCCCCAACACACACACACACACACACACACACACACACACACACACACACAGCAGCCCAACATGAACGCCAACTTCCAGCATCCCGTCTGTTTCTATTTTCAAGTAACACCATTATCATGTTTGGGTGTGCTGTGTTAGATAATCGTGTTTAATTCAATCGTTTAATACAAGTTAAACATTTATAAAGTCAAGAGTGAGTGTTTTGATGAAGCTGATGTGGTTTAGTTTAGGCAGATAATGTGTATCTGCTGGATGTTTTGTAACAGATAAGAAGTGTAAACACTTTCAGGCTTGTGGATAATTGTTTAGTAACAAAATAAATCATTTCAGTTTGTCATCGAATGTTTAATGTTCTGGCATCTGATCAAACTCTTGACATTGAGTGACATTGAATGCATGAAGAGACTTTTCAGTAAGCTACACGACTCGTTTTGTTTTTGCCTTTTTTTATCAATGACAATTAGCAATATCAACCGTAAATTACATCGTATATTCTCGAATAGAGAATTTATTTAGATTTACTTGTAAACGTCAGAACTGACATTATTCAGAAGTTGTGAATAAGATAACTGCACAAGGAGAACTATCACTTATTTCCTTGTCCATATATCGAAACCGCGTTTTATTCTTGTAAAACGGCTGCATGATGAAATAAGTGTTAGTATTAATGATTTATTGGCCCGTCTGTGTATGAACCATAGATTGTAAAAAACGCGATAGTTAACGCGTCTCTTTTCTGAATAATCATAATCCGTTTCATGACATTTACCAGCAGTGACTGTCCTCATGTGCTGCAACTCATCGCAAATCCGCCTCTATTAGAAATATAACAAGGGTGGTGCATTTATAAAACGGGTTTTAACGGGGCTTATGCTTGTTTTGAAATGCGGAGCCGTCATATAAACATTCACACTCGTGGGGATGACGTCAAGGCGGTGGCGTGGTGCATGTTGGGAGCTGTAGTCTTTAACCCCTGCCTTCAACGGCACCATTTTATCAGCAGTCTAGGGTTTCCCCTCAGATGATTTAAACTGAAATGCAAAAATGTGATCTTTAACTAATTTATGTAGAGTATATTACAGAAAGTGTACGTGATGCAGTTACATGAGTGACTTAAATATGTTATTCACTGGGTTTAAAGTATAAATATATCCTTGTAGAGCATTCCCTTTTAGCACTTTGAGCTAGTGCGAGTAGACCGAGCACATGGTGGTAAATTTCCCTCTCTTATAACGTGTAATCCTAAGTGCTTTAGCCAGAGGGACAGAAGAGGGATTTCATGAAGATAATCATGGATTGGTACCTTGGCCTTAGCATCTGCTCAAACAAACAAACATGCACACTGACACTGAATTAATTCAGTATTAATATTGTTTAACTGGTCTGTCTTTGTCTTTCTAGAGGTTTTGAAGAAACTGGATCTTGTAGAGCTGCTGTCTTCATACGTCAATGCCTCGGAGAAAATATTTTTTTTTTTAAATCAGCTGGTCTCTGACAATCACTTTTAAGCAATTTCTGACCAACAATCCAAAATCAGAGGCCTTGCTTTTAAATTGATGCTTAAGGTTGAGACTAAAGATTTTCACCTTGATGTTTGCAAGAGATGTTAGGACTGTTGTAAGTCTAACCGAAGGAACTTTCAAGACACAATCAAATTCATCATGCATCTAGAGGTGAAGGTTGCATTGAACTTCATAGTGTCCTACTTATACAACAAGCTCCCTCGCCGTAGGGCGGATCTGTTCGGTGAGGAGTTGGAGCGTATCCTGGTGTCCCGCTTTGAAGGGCACTGGTACCCTGAGGCTCCTTTACGTGGTTGTGCCTTCCGCTGCCTCCATCTGGGAGCTTCCGGGGACCCTGTGGTGGAGCTGGCAGCCAGGAGGAGTGGTCTGGACACAGAAGAGGTCCGTACCAACGTTCCTCCAGAGCTCTGCATCTGGATTGACCCCTATGAAGTGTCCTACCAGATTGGGGAGAAGGGTGCAGTGACAGTCCTGTACATGGAGGATCCTCCAGGTTTAGGGGGCAACGCTGAAAGGTCTGACATTGCTTTCAAAGGAGACGTGGAGTTTGAGGACATCAAAAGTTTGGGCTTTAATCCAGAGGCTCAGGTGTTCATACCCATTGGTGGCCAGGTGTCGCCGGTCATGCTATCCTCACTCTCCAGTTCACCAACTCCTCTTTCTACCTCGTCTTGCCCAGGACTCTTCGGCTACGCCACTCCCAGCACTCCCACAAATCCCAGCTCTCATTCCTCCAATACAGCCACTCCATCGCCACCAAGTGCTGGTCTTTTGTACTCTACACCCAACCCCCGGCCCACACCTCAACCTATAACCTTCACCACAGCCAGCTTTGCCGCCACCAAATTTGGCTCCACCAAGATAAAGAAGTATGGAAACCCCGGTGTTACTTCTGGTTCTGGCGTCACCACGGCCCCGCAACAGAGAATTATCACGCGCTCCCCTAGCATCATCTCCCCACCGGGACTGGTCAAGCACAAACCCCTTTCCCTCTCCATGCACTCTCTAGCTGGTCCCATCCCAAGCCAACTGTCTCCTAATGCCAAAGAGTTTGTGTTTCCCACTTCCCAGAGGCCCATCTACTTTGATGTTGAAGTTTCGCCAATGACGGCATTTCAGGCTCCACAACCACACGCCTCCTTCGATCCATTCTCCAGTCCACAACCAGGTCAGGCTGTGGGAATCATTGGAGGCAACAGCGGAATTTCCTTCATGGATAAACCTCCATTCGTGGAAGGACTCGGATACAACCTGCAGTATTCCGGCCAGGCCTTCCAACCTGTGGTCTTGGCCAACTAAAGTCTCAGAGTGAAAGAGATCCCAATGCTGAAACCCTTTCCTTGAGGACATTTGTCCCCCTCCACGAATCACTGTTACTACCACCGTGTTAAATCAAGAGTATTATGACTACTAATTGAGTATAACTTGTGATTGTTAGTTTTCCGTTAATTTGTTTCTTGTTTCATGATGTTTATTTATGAATTGACTATCTCTTGGAGTAACCAGCCTCCTGTTGCACAGATGTTTGTGTTTGTTGTTTTCAGTAATGAGTCACTTTATCTTTGTTTGTCTTTTATAATCTTTGGTTAATGCTACTTTTTTAAAATTGATTCTGGGAAAAAAAGCTAATATTCTTAGAGAAGATTCTAGATGCCTAAAAGGGATTTTTGGGATGGTGTTTATGTTCAGAAACATGACGCTCTGGAGATTACAGCTGTGTTAACTAACCATTTGGTCACACCTTGGTTGTCATAATTGTGGATTAATGCTAATTTTATGACATGTGCTCTGAAGCGACGTGGGTCTGGTGCTCTTGAGCTGATGATTAAGAGGCAGTTCATATCTGATATTTTGGATTAGTTTTAGAATTCTCCTTTTCAGTTTGAACACATTGAGCCAAATCCTGATGAAACCAGCCAGAATTTATACCGGTTTCTAGTGAGTCAGATTGGGAATTGATGTATATTTTAATATTCTGGCAGATCAGGTAAATTCCGACACTGTAGACGCAGACTAAATGATGGATTGCTGGATTGTGGTTCCACACTTGGCTTCCTGGTCAGAGGTGCGTGAAGGTACTGGTTGAAGGTTTTGATAAACGCAAGAGTGTCTTTGAAGGGATGGGACACGAAATTCAACGTCATTGGTGTGGAGATGCACAGATTAGCTTTCGGTCACAGAAACGTGTGTTGAATTTAATGCTTTATTTTTACGTTCCATAGGTTGTAAAAGGTGGTTTGCAAGGGATGCTACAGTGAAAATTGCACTTCATTTTCTCTGCTGTAGGACTGTTGTGTCATATTCTGACTGCAGTGGTTGTGTTTTGTGAAGTGTTTTATTGCGCTAAGATAGAGGCTGGTGTTCTAGAATCATTTTGAAGGTAGGAGCCAATGCTGTCTTCCTTTATGACATCACTTCCCCCTCAGCGTACCGCCCCATCCAGCCGCCCTGCACTTTACGCACAGGCCTATGGAAACTCCGCAATGCTTCACAATAAACACTATATGCTAGATGCTAAAGGTTCTTTACTCACCCTTTAATTGCCAATTATGGCTAAACTATAGCTTGGTAATGTAGTTTAAAGATTGTATTAAATTAACTTTCGAAGATGTCTGGGCGAGACTGTACTTCTTGTGATGTCCTTCGTCGACATTCGAAAAGTGAACATCAGATTCATGAATATACATGTTTCCATTGGCTTCATTTGGGGTGGGCGGGGTTTAGATTTCTCTATTAATGCTACGGCTGGGTGTATTTTTACATTCGTTTGTAATTTATTTACAAGTTTTCTATGCTTTTTTTTGTTTTTTCAAAAGAGTTCTCTACAGCATTTGTAAAGCAAATTAAGAGATATATATAATGACACTAATATGTATATATTTCTTATGTTCCAGATCTTTTGTTTAGTTTCCTACGTGCTGAAGTTATTTTTTCAGAACTAACTATAAGAATATAAATATATATGCAAGATGAAATGACTAATAAAGTTTGTTTAACGAAGTGCTGAATGTGTATTGTACCTTCTACTGGAGTCATTTCAATTTAACACTAGTAGTTTTCGGTTTGATGCTCTTGAAGTCCTTGATTTCTTAATACAGTTTGACATTTAAGTGTTTTAAAGCACAGTGTATAAACCTCCTATCATCCTTGATGTTCAAACCCAAAATATTGAGTTCCTTAGGCATTGCAGGTTTCTCTCAAATTAACAGTATAATTCAAAGATCCTTTAATCATTTTGTCGATATCGATCCTGTCTATTTGGGAAATGGTCTAAAATTCTCATTTTGGAAATTGTGGTAGTATTGTAATGTAATAGAAAACAAAAGAACACCATTAACGTTAATAAAAGTTTTTCAGGTTTGTAACACAACTCCAGCTCTGTGTCTTTTGTATTAAATGGGATTTAATTTGAAACAGCATTTTTTTTTTTATTATTATCCAAAAAGAGTTTAAGAACCATGAAGACCTTGCTCTGTGTTTGTTTGTTTTGGACACTACAACCAGCAAATGAAAACATTTCAGCATGTCAAACTCTTGAGATGTGTTTCTATAACCTCCCTGTTCTCGTGCAGCTGAATAAACACCTGCGACTGGGACTGAAGCCCTGGGTCACAACCTCTGACCAATCAGAACCCAGAATGGTCTATATGGGCCATTTAGTTTTCCAGTCATGTAATATACATTGATTCTGTTTCTTACATTTACTATTGGAAACAAAGCAAGTTTAAATAGTACATAAGCTCCGTTTATATGATCTTATTTGCACATTTATTTATGAATGTTTGTGAGAAAGGAGCCAAAACTTGTCATTAAGGTATTTTTTTTTTTTTTTAGACAGAGAGGTGTGAAAGTCTTGCATCTCTTATCATAACATCAAACCTATTGAGTCTTGGCAGAAATAAATAAATATAAAAAAAAAAAAAAAAATATATATATATATATATATATAAAAATATATATATATAAACAAAAAAAAAATCTATATATATATAAACAAAAAAATCTATATATATATATATAAAAAAAATATATAGATATATATATATATATAAAAATATATATCTATATATATATATATATATATATATATAGATATATATATATAAATATATATATATATATATATATATAAATATATATCTATATATATATATATAGATATATATAAATATATATCTATATATATATATATATATATATCAACTACTCTTGAACCTCTCTCTAAAATATCTGGAAAATGAATGACGTGAAAAAATTAACTAAATGATTCTGTATTCCTTGCATTTTTACAAATGTATTACAATGTTTATTATAGGTGTACTAATATAAAATATGTATAAAAACAACAAAACCCCATTACTATATTAAAACATTTTTATGTATTAAAATAAAAAAGTAACTTGAGAAAACATCTTGTTTTTCTAAAACGTACCGGACTGGTTGTTTTCAGGTTGAATGTGATGAATATGATTTTTATTCTGTCTCGAGCATATAATGGTGATTATATTCACTCTTCAGACCTATTCAGATCAGTGTGTGCCTCTGAAGCAGATGTTCTGTAAAGGACACTCGAGTGTGAGGATGATTGTTAGGTAACATAAGACCGAGAATAATAACAATGGAGGAAAACATACACACTCAAAGGATGCTGTACAGACAAAGGTGCTTTGAAAGCACATGCAGAATGATGTTTGTGTACAGTATTGTTTGTGTGTTTCTGCACAGATGCCCATAAGGTCACTGATCGTCTCTGCTGCGAGAACATTGTACTGCAGATGCGTCTCACACACGTGATGTCATCAGCGGCAGCCAATCACAGCGCAGATACATCACAACCTCAGCAAGGTCAAATCACTGATATCCAACTTTATTAATATGCATTATACAGCATAGTCATGACATACTGCGTTACACCAGAGGAAAATGACTTTAGAAAAACAACAGGACTCTTTAAAACAAGTTTTTTTTTTTTTTTTTTAAGTGTCCATCCATATACTGAAAGTTACATGTTTTAGACAAAATGCTACATTTCAGTTTCACAGAGTCCAACGTAGAACTCAAAGTCTGGAGTTTATGTGACAGATTAATAACAAAAACCAGAGGCGCAACGTCACAATTCAGATTAAATCACAAAACTGACCTATAAAACAAACACACACTTCATTCTTGTACATTTGAAACAGTGATTGACCTGAAAGTTTGTTTGGTTTGTAAAATGAAATCAAACAGGAGTAGAAAGAGTTAAAAAAAAAAAAAAAAGATAATATATATATATGCAAGAGAAGGACACGCCCACTGCACAACGTCACCATGACAACAGCATGCACTAACGACTCTCAATTTACAATAGATTCGCCTTTAAGTGCTAGAGACCCGTTGTTTTTATGTATGCATGTATAAAAAAACTATAGAGAAACAAAATGAGGAAAGTTTTATAAAAGTAAAAAAAAAAAAAAAAAAAATAGCTGTTAAAACCAAATTACAAATGTAAAACGTTGATCTGGTACAAATTTAATTGTAAGCACAGCATTGAAAACAAACCACGAAAAGTGCAATCTATCAAAACCCATAAAAACACTGGAAGCACATTATTTTCCACCATTTAAAATTACAATAACTTGGAAAACCAGTGAAAAACAGCAATAAACGTGAGACTCTAGTGACGCTAATGCTGTTTATGCTAATGTCGCTGACTAAATCAAATCATGCTCACGCCACAATGGTTTTACCAATGCACAAATCGATCTAAAAATGCATTATTCTTATTATTAAAAATGCAGTGATGATTGCGTTATTGGTAAGAATAAAAAAAAAAATTACATTTACATTTTACACAGAAGTTTGTTACGCTTGTGTTTTTAACTGATGCTGAGCTGCCAGACTAAAAATTATTCTAAATAAATGAACAAATAAAAAAACCAAACACTGGTTAGAAATATCTAATCTGAGGTAAAGATGAATCGCACATTATTGCCCTGGATCAAACCCTGAAAACAAACCAGATCAAGTCGCTCACAGTTAAACTCCTGCGCAGACGCTCGCGTTAAAATAATCATCCAGTTAACTGCTGTGAAGATGCATTTGATCGCAGCACAGTCGCTAAAGTGTTAAAAATCTGCACAATAGAAATGTCATTCTGGAAGAACAAAGACACTGGTGGATGGATACAAGCGTATAATTACAGACTTTTCTTTCTTTCAAATCTTCGCAAACTGCAATAGCCCGAAGTACACTCGTTTTTGTAGAATAAAGAAAATAATTGCTTCATATCAAGGGTCATGCGCTAGTTTTCTGCGAAAAACCTCTTGTACACAAACACCGATGACATGTCAAGTACAAAAAGGTAGAAACAGGTTAAAAACGAGCCGAAAACAGTCGTAAAAGTCATGACCAAACACTGAACGCTAACTTTGCGTCTGCTGTGTGCGACTTCTCCAGTCGGCTGCATTATCTCATTTTCATACCGAATAAACTTCTAAGAACTCACTGCTCGGGTCATATCGGGGTCGTGTGGAGGGCAGAATGAGGTATGAGGAGGTCAAAGGTTATGCTGTTATCATGTGTTTTGTGTCTTCTAGACCCTTAAAACATCCTCTTAAAAACACGTGCTCGCGTCATACTCGTCCACTTCCCACACGGTGCCACATTACCCACAATCCCCGGCCGTGTAACTGCGGTGTGAATTATAGAGAGACTGATGCGTGTCGGGGTGAAGCGTGTCCCTCACAGCGAGCCGTATTTGGCTTCGTACAGTGACATGATCTTCTTGCAGCGGCCGCAGTCTTTGCGCAGCTCGGCCACTTCCTTTCGTAGTGCGGCGTTTTCCCGCTCCAGGAAGGTGGCGCGGACGGCGATCTGGTTCTCCTTCAGACGCCGGGCTTCACGAGATCGCTTCGCCGCCACGTTGTTCTTATTCCTCCGCGACCAGTATTTCTCATCCTGTGGGAAAATACGAACATCTCGTTAACGATATTAGTTGTAACGTTTTATGTTTGTAACATTAAAAAAAAGATACTGTGAATGATTTTTGTCAAAGTCTGACTCACAATTAAAACATTAGCAATTTTATTTTAAACAGATTCATGTCTAAAACAGTGTGTCTATGAACTTTTTCGGCAGCCTTGGTTCAGTTGTTTTTGGACTGATTTTCTAATAATTCTATGCTTAAACATAAAAGAGCTTGAAGTAAAAGAAGAAAGAAAGTGTAATCAGTGTACTTTAGGATCGCTAACATACTACTACAGTTTTATTAACATTTGGGATGTTTTTCTTTTAATTTTAGTTAGAGGTTTAGTCATTTTGTTGTGTGTTGACATTATTATTCATATATATTTTAATATATCCATAGATCTTTTTTTTTAACTTTTGATATTTTAGTACTTCAAAATACTTTTAAAATATTGTCTTAGTAGCAAGTTTTAGTTAGCAGTAATAATGTCCCTAATCTATGTTCCAGGCCTGAATAATCAATCACTCAATCAATCAATAAATCAATTAATAAAAGTATATGATATGATCCATACTGGTACCAAATGGCAGCTGTATCTTATCCAATCAATTTGTGACATAAAAAAAGTCTTGTTGACTTTAACATGGTGGATTAATCAGAAGTTGCTAATGCTAAATAACAGTAGGTTAACTTCTAAGAATCAGATTTGGTCATTATAATTAAAATATATTTCCTGAAAGACTAGCGAGAGGTCTGTGTCACGAGGGTAACAAGTTTGCTACCATATCACTGATTTTTCTGTTCATAAAAACATTCAGTCGGTTCAGTCTTACCTTGGCATCTTCAGGAACGAACACTTTCTTGGCTTTCTTGATCATGGGCTGTGGTTTGAGCTCTTCCTCAGAGAAGCGGTGTTTCCGTGGATTGAAGAGCTCTCCTCCGGGAACGCTGGACAGGACCAGATCTGTAGGGTCGGGCTGGAAGGCCACGTTCACCTCGATCTCCTCCGGGTCGATCGGAGTCGGCGTCACGCGGTCGGGGTCCACTTTGGCTTCTGGCAGGTAAAAACAGAGCAATGTATAAAATCAACAGAATAAACCCATGACCAGAGAACAGGAGTAACCAGATGAACATTCATCTACCAGCAGAAACCAGTCAGTCAACAAATCGGATTAACTTCCAGCAGATAGTTGAGTTTCTGTTTATGTGCTGGTTTAGGTAAGTGTGTTTTGACTGATAAATGAACGAACTGCATGGACTGATGTAGAGATGAGTGGAAAACAACAAAATGCTTCATGTTAAAGATTCTTGCAATCATATTTTATTATTATTATTATTTTAATTTGGATCTTGATGGATCAAAACATCAGATGAACACTTGCGTTTAAAACTAAAGATTTAAAGAAATCAAACTGATCAGAAAACCGTAGAAACTTATTTCTCCCAAGTTTCTTTTTCTGTTTAGAATTCTGAGTCGATATCTCAACATTCTGATTTTTTAAAATTTAGATTTTATTATATCCTGCAATTCTGAATTTTATTCTTAGAGTGGCAAGTATACACATCTTACAATTCTAACTTTATTCTATGAATTCTGAGTTAAAATCGTACAATGCATTTATTTTTTATTTTTTGCGCACTGCAGAAAAAAATACAATATAATAATAAAAATATGACAATCGCAACTTTTAATCTCACAATTCTCACTTCTGAACAAAAACTCAGAATTGCGTGCAAAAATAAAGTCAGGTGTGAGCTTGTTTGTCATCTCACCTGCTGTCGTCTCAACGGTCACAGAGACCGAGTCATCCTCAGACTCTTCATCGTCCCTGTACTCCTCCTCAGGCATCTGCGGCTCATCTGAGGATCCCTGCGTGTCTCCGCCGCGCCACTCCGCCTCGGGACACTTGCTCAGCTCCTCCTCCAGTGTGATGGGAATCTCGTTCTCCAGCAGGAACTCGTCCAGGTCCATGTACTCCAGGTGGAAGGTCTCGCCGTCGTACGGGATGGTTTTGTCCCAGATGGCGGGGGTGAGAGAGGCGGAGACGCCCCCTGTGCCACCCGAACCGCCGCTGCCGCCGGACGTCCCATCGACGATCAAACCCTGCTTCTCCTTCTCGATGTCTGTGCAAGAAATTACAGTTTACTCAAATATCAAAGAGTGGAAGAAATTTCAATGGGAGTGATAAATACAATAAAACAAAACAAAATAAAATAGAAAAATATACAAGAATAAAAATAAAAAAAAGATGCTTTAAATGTACATATTTACATAGTTTCTGGTAAGTAGCATGTATAATAATACATTATTGGAAATGCACAATGTCATAATGCAACAACAACAAAGGTAATACTTAATGGTTAAAATAAAATAATAGAATTTCTTGATTTATCCTCTTGATTTTGATATGAATATATCCTTGGCAGGTTTTGTGAAATTCTGACCTTTAGACATCTAACTTCACTTTGATTTCATACAGTAAAATCTGTTCACATGGCACATATTAATTTGTTTTCAGCAACTTCCCATGCTAAATATCAGTTTAAATGTCAGAAAGAGCTCAGACCTTCAGACATCCAACTTCACTTCAATTATCCGCAGGTCAAAAAATTACTTTTTACTAGACAGACATTTACTAGAGACTAGATTTATGAAATGACAAAGTGTTTAACAGACTGACACGCCTACAGATGCCTAATGAGGGTCTTTTTCAAGAGAGATGATAAGATTAAGTATTAATAACGTTCAGAAAGAGCAGTCTTCAGCACGGTGAAACCACAAGACATGACCTGTAACTAAAATACTCTCTTAAACACCAGCATGCTGTCAAATCCACAGACCCTGAATGAGTTACATATTAAAGAAGAGGAGAATACCACACAGTACGTGCCCAAGTATCCAAATATACCATCATTGAGGAAACAACCACATGTGACTTAGTACCATTGAACGTTTGCATGTTCTAGCCATTCATCATGTGTTAACACTATACACACCATATTAAACTCGACGACGTACAAGTAAGGCTTTTCTGGACGTATACCATCATATTTGTAAGCAACTTCTGTATTAGAATACCGCGGTATTTCAGTGTGCTTTGAAGGATACAACAGGGACTTTCTGTTCTTCTGATCGACCAATCAGCGCGCAGCTCTAGAGGTGACGCCAAGTGCACGACTAACCTTACAAACACACGTTTAAAAGAGCGGTTTTTTACATTTCATTCGCATTTTGTCAGGGTTATTGTTCTCACCATCGTCTTGATCCTGCAGTATGTTTGGAGGAGGAATATTCATGATCTTCTTTAAAACAAAACCGGACGATTTTTGCGGGCCGATGGCCACCGTCACCAACGCTTGACCGGGCATCATTAGTGTGATATTATCCGAGGAAGTACACAAACGTCGCTTGTATATCCGTTAATCCTCCTGTTTTTGTTCTTTGAGGAAACACTGCCAAAACAACACCGTCGCGAGCCACTCCAAGTGTACTGGGCTAACCCTCACATATTCATGATGCACGTGAAACTCGAAGCGCTGATTGGTTGACTCGCAAACGGCTCATGAATGTTAAGCAGAGTGGGCGTGTAGATAGACTTCAAGGCGGATTCTCGCTCTATGATTGGTCAACGGTTTATCCGCCTCATCCTGGTCTACAACAATAAGCGGAACAAGGCGAGCGGTCCTCTTTGTTCCGAAAACAAACGAAGAATGTTCATATAAATACCAGAAACATGCTTAATACACTCAACGTTTGACAGTAAATGCATGACAAAATGGCAAATCATACAAAATTAATTTTCTATTTGCATACATCAACAGCGATAATTCAATATCCATATAGCACGTTTAAGTCAGCTTCTTGACACTTTAAAACATCTTAATTAAAGACAAGAAGAGTGTTAATGTACTGCTGCAGTTGTATTTTTCCACCAGTGATGAGCTCATGTCTTCACACGTGCCGCCACGAGCACGTGCACTGGGTGGGCGGGGCTTCCGCACGTGCCGAGAACAGCTGCTGCCCGAGACACTGCGTGTGTTTATCAGCACTGAAGGTCTCGTGTTCCCTGTACGAACAACCCTTAAAATAACAGTCCCTTGAATCCTTGGGAACACGAGTCAATTGGACAACTTTTGTGATGCCCTTGTCATTTTGGAGCCACCCATTATCTTTAAGATAGCCTAGATCTATTTGTGTGTGTGTTGCAGAAGCAATTGTCATACAAGTTTGAAAAGACATGAAGAAATTCTGTAAATAATAAAAATTGCTAAGTATTAATAAGTATTAACATAAGTATTAAATAAATTGTGATAATAAATAAATGGAGATGCTGAAGCGCCTTGTAGGTATTTTATGAGTGAATCTGTTAAAAGCCTATATTGTAGAGACCAGACATTAGCAACTGTGCCTACACTGACAAGTACTTATTACTGCAAAGAGAAATAAGAAATGCCTAAAACAGACAACAAAAGCAACAAAATAAAGGCTACATTTTGTAATATATTTGTCATTTAAATTTTATACATACAGTGAAAAATGCCAGAGCCTATTTAAACTTAATTAGAATCAGAATCAGAATCAGAAAGAGCTTTATTGCCAAGTATGCTTACGCATACAAGGAATTTGGGATGGAGGGTTAACAAATAAATATAAGGATATTGCACGTTTATAAGCATAAGTAGGGTATTATTACATTTTATGAATGCTAGATTACAATCATGGTCTTTTTCAAAATACATTTGGACAGTTTTTGGTGAATTAAAATCAAGCAGAAATGTAACTGAAATTAAAAGAACATTACAGAAGCTTAAATTTATCTCAAAGAAAATAAAGTAAAATTAAATAAGCAGTTAACTCAAGCAAGAACGTTCCACGGTGTCAGTGTTGCCAGTTAAGATGATATAAAAAGGCTATTTGACAATCGGCTTCTACATAAACATCACGTGCTAATAAAACTAATGATTTTTACTTCTATATTAATAATTTCTGCTCCTCTTCTTTGTGTGATTCCTGCCTTATGCCCATAAAATTTTATATTTTCACTATTTTTGTAGAAAATATACTTTAAGAGCACATAAATTAATGTGTAATAATTATGTATTATAATTAGGTCATGACGCAGAAAGTGTTTAAATGACGTTGTCAAATCTTGTGATATTTCGTTGATGTCAATTTTATTTTATTATAACATTATTTTAATCAGTTTGATAATCGATCAGTACTAAAATTGTTAATCGTCAGACATTATTTTGCTTAATATATGTGGGTGTAGAGCGCACAATGGTCACAAGAGGGCGCACTTCCGACAAAAACTAAACTAAACTGCCTATGTCGCCTATATGCCATGGTCTGGCCCTGTGTAGGCCTATTGTTACTTACAGTTCTCAAGGTCACCTCAGTGTTGCTTCATGTTATAAAAAGAGATTATGTTATATTAAGTAATGCAGTGCTCATACGTACACAGAGACTTCAATTCTTGGTAACATTCTGTGGTTCATTTTTGAGTGTGAATCCATCATTTTGAGTAGAAAATGAACTCCAGATGTAACAAAACCACAAATGACTAAACCTTAAAACAAAAGCAATGCTAAAATAATAATAATAAAAAATAAAAAATAAAATGGGAAAAATCTAATTATGCCCCAGTGTATGATGGGACCACCATCAGAAAAGTTTAGTAGGTTTGATGTTTATATTTACGTTTATATAACATCTAGTCTACAGGCAAATAGTATTGGCAGACCTAACATTTTCATATAGGAATGACATTTGTTTTTCTGTAGTATTTACTTTGCCACAGAATCATTTTCATCAGTCTGGAGTTTAAAGGCCATGTTGCAGGTTAACCACCACTTTCGATTAATGGGTACATAAATCACTCAAGATATGTATATCATTTTTAAAGTGTCTCAAAAATGGTCTTAAAGACCAGTTTTTTACATTTTTGGTATTAACGTTTTTTTTACGTAATTTGGTGATGACGTCACGTTGGGGAGAAGTTGAGGAAAGGTAGCCTCAGCCTACTATGATGCTGCATTCCAGGCAACCCGTAACCTGTGTTTTTCCAACCTTAAACCCGTGAAAGTGCACTGGAACGGCAGGCAAACCCGTGACTTCCCACCCCTGAACTCATACTAGATCGATGTACTCTGAGTTACGAGGTCACACAGCACGCAAAACAATGATGGCAGCCCCTACGAATAATACTGCCTGCGGATGCAGTGTTTATGCAAGTGGTACACGTTGAAAAAATGATTTTAGGTCAATGTAACGTTGCAATAAAATAAATAATCTAGCTTCAATTCCTTGCAATCAGAAAGTTTGGCAAGTTTTGGCGTAACTTGCCTGGATTGGTACAAAGTCGTGGTTCAAATAGTGCTCAAAAACCTGCCTGGAACGCAGCATCAGAACTAATGTTATAGCGACTGACTGGGATGAGGAAGAGGTGGCAAGAGCCAACATGTATGATGGCCCGCAGCCGTGTAATTTCGAACCAGCCAGACTTGAGAGGGCAAATGAGGAATTGCCAAGAACTGATGTCCGTCAAAGCCAATTAAATGCATGGTGCGAGGAGAAGAATAGTGCATAGTGCGTTTGGTCGCTGTTTGTCGATATCTATCTGTCTGTCTATCTGTCTGTCTATCTATCTATATATCTAGTCTATCTATTTATATCTATGTATTGTGATGAGCACTCCCAGAGGAATCAGCGTCGCCCTGGAAACCAAACCAAAACACCTGCACGTCCTCGTCACCGGCTGATCGGTCACAGCTGCTCCCCATCAGCCAGCACATTGAAAAGCAGCACATGTTGCACTGAGAAGAGGTTCTCAAACAGAACGCAAAGCTGGACTAACCCCTCTCTCCTATCCCCACAGAAAGCAGCGAGTGACCGACAGCCCACACCCTTTGGAGCACGTCTGGACACCCACTTTCCCTTTGATTGGCACAGAGGAGCACGGAGAGCACACGGGGAGCACCAACCAGCGGAAAGCAGATCAGGACACTTCACCAGGCACCCTTCACTTTTCAATAAACCCACCCTCCGGGGCTTTTGATTTCACGTACCTCTTGTCGAGTGGTTCTTCACCCCGTGACAGTATTTATCTATAATCTGTGCTATCTGAATACTCTCGTCTACTCGTCTCTAGTCACTCTCAATGCTCTCAAGGCGGGCTTTGGTAAATTCTCTCCCCAACGTGACGTAATGCAATGCATTGTGGGGAAAAGGAGACCGCTGTAAGATATTACCTTTTTCGTATTATATTCCGTTTTGTGAAACCCAACAACATAAAATACAATGGATAACAGTTTAAATGTGTATTACCAACAAGAATTAACCCTGCAACATGGCCTTTAAGCAGCTTTATACTGAAGTCTGTTATGCATAGAATGGCAATGGTTTATATGGATGGGAACATTTTGTCCTAAGCTGACATAATCTTGAACCGCACTGACCTTGAGAATGTTTAATGACTGGTCAGATATCAGAACTTTTTCACAGAGATTACAGCAGATTCATACAATCCCACAGCCAAGTCAACCAGTTTCCACTGATAAACATGAATGTGATGCGTGTGATGGAGTCAGATTGAGACATATCTGTACCTCGTGTGCAAAGAGGCTTGCATTTTGCGTCTACTCTGTGATGTTGAATCATCATTATTTTGTCTGAAACTTCAGATTTTTAAAAAGTTTGAAATATTCACCCTGAAAATTATATTAGGACTAAAAATTATGTGCTACAACAATCTTTTTTAAACATTTAATTGCATAGCAGTTTAAGGATGATGTTAACAGCAAATGAGAAATATGTTTATTAAAAATTGTAACAAAAAAGTGCATAGAAGTTTCATGATTATTTGTAAAGCTGATTTGAAACAATATCTATTGTTCTAAAATGTCACTGTATAAAACTTTCAGTTTCATTTATCTTCATTGCACACACACACACACACACACACGCAATAGAAAAACTGGTTTTAGATGTCAGTCCACCCACTCTAAATAAAGGCTGAGGTGACTGTGAGAGTTTCAGTTCAGCATCACTGTTTTCAGCTGCTGAAGAGAGAGAGAGAGAGAATCTGCAGTAGCATCAACTTTTTACAAAAAAGTTCAAACACATCAAGCGATCTGTAAGAAGAGACCAAGCAACAGTGACCAAATAATGAAAACAGTAAATAAATTCAGGTTTTCAATTCAATTCAATTCAAGTTTATTTTTATAGCGCTTTTTATGATACAAATCATTGCAAAGCAACTTTTCAGAAAATTTAATTTCTACAATATTTAGTAGAAATACACAGGCCAATCTCCAACTGCCTTGTGTGTCTAAAATTCTGGAAAAACTTGTCAACAAACAACTAATCAATCATCTTAATGTGAACAGTATCATCTACGGGCACATTTTGGCTTCTGATCAGGGTATGGTCGTGTTACAGCTACCACTAAAGTGCTCAATGATATTACAACTATGTTAGATAATAAACAACACTGTGCTGCTATATTCATTGATTTTGCAAAAGCTTTTGACTCTGTGGACCACAATACACTCATCCACAGACTCAGCAGCATCGGTGTCACTGATCCCTCTCTGGTTTGGTTCTCAAATTATCTGTCTCACCAGGTTCAACGTGTTTGAAAACCGTTTTTGAAAACCGCTTCTCCCATTCTCTCCCCGTTACCTGGGGTGTCCCCCAAGGCTCCATCCTTGGCCCTACACTTTTCTTAATTTATATTAATAACATTCCCCAGGCAGTTGGTAATTCACTCATACACTTATAATGCTGATGATACAATCCTTCATGCCACAGGTTCCTCCCCTGAGGCTGTTCAAGCTACCCTGCAAGATAGCTTTTACCAATTACAGCAGTCTTTTACACATCTCAAATTCACACTCAATACCTCCAAAACGAAAATAATGTGGTTTTACCATAAGGGTACCACGCCTCCTCCTGCCCTTAACATCACTACCTGCAAGGGGGCTATTCTAGAACAAGTCACTGCATATAACTACTTGGGCATCTGGTTGGAAACATCACTTTCTTTCACCATTCACATATCAAAGCTGCAATCAGGTCAAAGCCTAGCTAGGTTTCCTTTACAGAAACCGCTCTTCATTCACCACCTCTTTTGCAATGCTCTGCAAAACATTCTTAAACTAGATAAACTAGTTCCAATTTCATCCTTCAAAACTAGAATATCATACTTGTTCACGGACAAAGGCAGTTGCTTCACTGCATAATTATTAAAGTTTTTTTTTTTTTTTTTTTTTTTTAACAGTAAATAGATTGATGATGTTTGATGTTTTAAAATGTATTTATGTAAATGCTAACCTGTATTTCTAATTTTCTGTATTTATTTTAGCCCTACTTCCCATTCATTCCAAGTGGTCATTCCACTTGTCAGGCCGCCATTGTAAATAAGAACCTGTTCTAAATGACTTGCCTGTAAAAATAAAGGTTGAAATGAAATGAAAAAGTAGTAGCTTATAAGTGGTGACTGTAAGTTTATGTGCATATGACAGGATTAAAAAAATAATAATAATACAAGAAATAGTCAGACTACTGCTATGAACACTATTAACAGCAATTATTATGTGACTGCATAGTAAGTAGCAATATTTGTTAGTTTCGTTTGTTGTTTCAGGGTTAGCATCATCTGAGGTCCTCTGAGGGTCAGCATCATCTCTTCTCAGGTGTTCTGGATCCAGACTGGAGCTTGTGTAAATCCTAGTTACCACGGGATGTAAATCCTGGCACAACATAGAAACAAATAGAGACATCATTAGCATAGCTGCTGATCCTATAAAGTAGAATTAATTAGTTTAACCCAAATCAAAATGACTTCATCCAAACCTTGGAATACGTTACTGCCGGCTGTCATGATTTTTTAAACCAGGAAGCAATTTTAATGGCAGATAATAATATTAATGTTTTGAATATAGAAGGTCCACTATACAATGGCTTTTGTGATTTTTAAAAAATGCATGGTCTAACTCAATTAATAAGCGTTCCAACCAGAATAACTGAGCATAGCCAAACTTCTATTGACCACATCATTGTATCGGACACAAGTAAAATCCTACAAAGTGGTGTCATTGTGTATGGAATTAGTGACGATTTTTTAACCTACTGTACCAGGAAAGTGAAGAGAGCTCATATTAAATGTCACAAATCTGTGAAGAGCAGAAGTTTAAAAGGGTATAATGTTGAAAATTTTCAGGACATACTTAATAATATCAACTGGATGGAAATTACTAACATATGTGACGTTGATACAGCATGGGATTGTTTTCAATCTATTTTCTTGAAAATACTTGACAAGATAGCCCCATTAAAAGAGACCAGGATTAAACAAAGATCACAGCCTTGGATAAATAATGATATTTTGGACACCATTTACTTGAGGGATAAAATCTTAAGTGAGTTTAAAAGAACGAAACGGCCTGTTCTTTTTAAAGAATATAAAGTTCTTAGAAATAAGGTTCAGCGAATGGTGGATGAGGCGAAAAAGGATTTTTTTATGTCTAAAATTGAGGAGCATAAAGAGGATCCCAAGAAATTATGGTCAACTCTTAGGCCTTTGGGGATAAAAGAGAACCCCTAAGCAAAAACAAGGTAAAATAGGCCTAGATATGAATGGGTCCATATGGTATGATAAAACATCATTTTTTTTCACAAAAATTGCAAGTAATCTGGTGCAGAAGCTTCCATCTGCATCAGGTGTTTTTAGTGATCCACAGAGAGTGCATAAATTTTATGAAGAAAAGGGAGTTCAGCCAAACACTTTTTATTTCAAACAAGTAACAGAGGAGCTAGTACTAAAAAACTCAAAGGCCTAAAGCTTTCCAAGGCTACTGGGTTTGACAACACCCCTGCTAGATTTCTTAAGGATGCGGCTGAAATAATCACTCCTGTTATAACTTATCTTATTAATTTATCTATTTTAAAAAATCATTTCCCCAGTAAATTTAAGGGGGCAAGAGTGATACCTTTATATAAAAAGGGGCCCAAATCTGATCCTGGAAATTTTCGCCCTGTATCTATCTTGTGTTCAATATCAAAAATTGTGGAAAGGATAATTTATTAACAAATAGACAGTTATTTAGCAGAACATAACCTTTTATTTGATTTCCAATCAGGTTTTAGAAAGGCCCATTCCACTGATACCTGTCTGCTTTATCTTACAGACTTTATTAGGAAAGAGGTAGAAAAGGGGAATTATTGTGGCATGGTGTTAATAGACCTTCAAAAGGCCTTTGATACTGTTCAGTATGATGTCCTTTTGAACAAACTGAAAGCCCTAGGATTTTCTCCTGCATCTCTTCATTGGGTAAGGTCTTACCTGGTGGGCAGAGAACAGGTGGTAGATGTGGAAGGGTGCTTGTCCTCACCACTTAAATTAACTTGTGGAGTCCCCCAGGGGAGTATTTTGGGTCCTCTTTTTTTTCTATTATATGTCCATGATATGTCGTCAGCTATAAACTGTAA
Source organism: Carassius gibelio (assembly GCF_023724105.1). Taxonomy (NCBI): domain Eukaryota; kingdom Metazoa; phylum Chordata; class Actinopteri; order Cypriniformes; family Cyprinidae; genus Carassius; species Carassius gibelio. Next base: position 5,400,886 of record NC_068398.1, read on the forward strand.
CTTGTTTTTATTTGCAGATGACTCAGCTATTCTAGTCTCTCATAAAGACAAATCAGAGGTGGAAAGGCTGCTTAGTTCAGAACTTGTTAACCTCAGTGTTTGGCTAACAGGCAACAAGTTGTCTATCCACCTTGGCAAAACAGAATCAATTCTTTTTGGGTCCAGAGATAAACTGAAAAAGGCTAGGGGGTTCAGGGTAGTCGTAGGTATTGTTGAAATTACAGCCAAGGAAGCAGTTACTTACTTGGGCTGTATATTAGATAACAAACTATCAGGGGAGCTTATGGCTCGAAAAATTATCTCAAAGGTAAGCGAAAGGACTAAGTTCCTGGCAAGAATATCCAGCCTCTTAGATAGTAAAACGTTAAAAATCCTGGCTGATGCGCTTGTTCAATGTCATTTTGACTATGCATGTACATCTTTTGTACACAGGCACTACTAAAGTTCTTAAAGACAAGCTACAGATCTGTCAAAATAAACTAATCAGAGTGATCCTTAAATTACATCCTAGAACTCATCTTCTTCCTAACCATTTCTCAAGTCTTGGGTGGCTCAGAGTGGAGGAGAGGGTTTCTCAACTTAAACTGTGTTTAGTTTATAAAATAAGAAATAATCTGGCACCCAAATATTTATGTGATTACTTTTCAAAAATTAGTGATACGCACAATTACTGCACCAGGGGGAGTTCGACAGATTACAGGCCCTGCCGCTTTAAGAGCTGTGTGGGAAAGTACTCTTTCCTATACTCTGCAGCTGTCTTATGGAATGGGTTACCTTTAAACCTTAAACTGTTGAGCGCTTCCTTTTATCATTTAAAATTTTCAATTAAAAATTGGTTATTAAACTCATAAAGAGGAAAAAAGAAAAAAGTAAGGAAATTCTTGAAGTAGTAGGAATACTTTATTGTGTGCTTGTGTGTCTGTTTGTCTTTTGGGAATTTAGTTTATTTTTTATTGTGTTTTTATTAGTGTTTTTGTTTATTTATATGTATTTTTTTTATGCTTCTTCATTGTCCTAAATGTTGTTAATACATGTACTGTTACTCATTTTACATCTTAAGGACCACAATGGAAATAAGCCTATGGGCTTTTTGTGTTTTTATCCTTTTGAACACTTCGTGTTGATTGTTGTTGTTCAATAAAGTACTCAATCAATCAAAGCTGCAATCAGGTCAAAGCCTAGCTAGGTTTCCTTTACAGAAACCGCTCTTCATTCACCACCTCTTTTGCAATGCTCTGCAAAACATTCTTAAACTAGATAAACTAGTTCCAATTTCATCCTTCAAAACTAGTATATCATACTTGTTCACGGACAAAGGCAGTTGCTTCACTGCATAATTATTAAAGTTTTTTTATTTTTATTTTTTATTTATTTATTTTTTTAACAGTAAATAGATTGATGATGTTTGATGTTTTAAAATGTATTTATGTAAATGCTAACCTGTATTTCTAATGTTCTGTATTTATTTTAGCCCTACTTCCCATTCATTCCAAGTGGTCATTCCACTTGTCAGGCCGCCATTGTAAATAAGAACCTGTTCTTAATGACTTGCCTGTAAAAATAAAGGTTGAAATGAAATGAAAAAGTAGTAGCTTATAAGTGGTGACTGTAAGTTTATGTGCATATGACAGGATTAAAAAAAAAAAATTAATACAAGAAATAGTCAGACTACTGCTATGAACACTATTAACAGCAATTATTATGTGACTGCATAGTAAGTAGCAATAATTGTTAGTTCTGTTTGTTGATTCAGGGTTAGCATCATCTGAGGTCCTCTGAGGGTCAGCATCATCTCTTCTCAGGTGTTCTGGATCCAGACTGGAGCTTGTGTAAATCCTAGTTACCACGGGATGTAAATCCTGGCACAACATAGAAACAAATAGAGACATCATTAGCATAGCTGCTGATCCTATAAAGTAGAATTAATTAGTTTAACCCAAGCTAAAGAATAAGGATGCACATTTGATCAGATGCAACTGAAGTCACAATTTGTGAGATGCTTTATTCGAATGCTTGGCGAAAGAGATGTGTTTTTAATCTAGATCTAAACAGAGATTACAGTGTGTCTGAAGGCTATTCCAGAGTTTGGGAGCCAAATGTGAGAAAGCTCTACCTCCTTTAGTGGACTTTGCTATCCTTGGATCTACCAAAAGTCCAGAGTTTTGTGACCTTAGGGAGTGTGATGGGTTGTAGCGTGGTAGAAGGCTAGTTAGGTACGCAGGAGCTACACCATTAAAGGCCTTATAGGTAAGTAATGATAATTTGTAACTGATACAGAACTTAATAGGTAGCCAGTGCAGAGACTGTAAAATTGGGGTAATATGATCATATTTTCTTGACCTGGTAAGGACTCTAGCTGCTGCATTTTGGACTACCTGTAGCTTGTTTATTAAAGAAGCAGGACAACCACCTAGAAGTGCATTACAATAGTCCAGTCTAGAGGTCATGAATGCATTAACTAGCTTTTCTTTTTCGACGTAATGACTCCCCCAAGACTACGAGTTTCTTTCTTGAGAGAGTGAGTATTACTGTTATTCCATGGCACAGTACGTTTTTCTCTTACCTTTTTCAATTGGATGGGGCAACAGCTTCTATTGTATTAGAGAAAACAGTGCCCGTGTTGCCAGTCATTTTGTCTAGTTCATGTGTATTTATGGGTAACACATAGCAGTTGAGATAAATCAGGAAGGTTATTTGTGAATCTGTCTTTGGTGGCTGGTTGTGTTGCAACATTACTATCGGATGCAATATAGTCACACAGCATCTTCAAAAGTTTTGAAAATCCTGCATCAAATTGTGCCTTGTTTGTAAACAAATCTTTGGTAAAATGAAGTGAGCAAAGAACCGAGCTCTTACTGATGAAGTCTGTATCTTTATTAAAAATAAAGTTATCACATATAGTGAGGTAGACACGTGGGGGCATGTTAGAACGAGCCATTTTAGGAGGATGTGCTTGACTCTTAACTTTTTTAAAGAATATCTCTTTGGTTTTGAGACTTTAGTCTTTGCAACTTTACAGATCTTCTTTATGCACCAAGAGCCTGTAACAGTCCAAAGAGAAAGGAAAAATTTAACTCCCATCATATGAACCCTTTTAAGAGCTGCTGGTGACAACTCAAAGGTGGCATGCCCTGGGAACTATATTTTGTGTTTGATTTTTGGTTTTGGTTTTCCTTATTCTCTTTTGTTTAAGGATGGTGAGTGATTGCTTGTTTAGTTACCACAGAGTACAAAGAAAGAAAAGGTAAGTGAACTGACCCAGAAAACTTTTGCTGGGTTTGATTTCTTCCTCAGGGGATAGGATAACTGTTGAGTTAGTGGTAGTGGTAAGTCCTTATTTATTTTTTACTATTTTTTATTCAATTCTTTTAACCATACAATTAGAGCCTTATTTTTTTTTGTCCTGGCCACTGTGGTATTTGTTGTCTTTAGAATGGCTTTCTTATGTTGGTCCCTAAACATGGTTGTAACACAAATGGGGCATGTCCGACATATGAATTGCCTTTTGTTTGAAGAGCTACTTTTGGTTTTATTTAGTCTGCCTTTTGTTTGCAGAGCTGTTTTATTTTTGTAGTATCTTTTGTTACTTAATGATTTTGGTTGGACTATATATATTTGTTTTGTAGAATGTTTTGTAATATTTACGTAATTCTACTTTTGTGTCATGTAGCTTGCTTTGTGAGTTGATGCATTGCTACTTTTTCTTCTTTGTAGCCTGCTTTTGTGTTTAATGTATTTCTGTTTCTTTTTTGTATTGTAGCATGCTTTTTTTATTTGATGCATATTTACTTTGAGCATGTGCTTTGTGTGCATTTAGTTGTAGTAGTTAATTTGCTGTTATTTTTGCGTAAACTACGTTTGAGTGGCCAAGGGCTATAATTGTTTTATGGGGAAAAATTCCTGTATTTGCTTCATTTTATTTTATAGTATACCTTCTCGCTACTTTTTGTTACTTTTTTTGTAAATGGAAGATTTGTGGTTTGATTTTGAAGTTTATTCAGTCTCCTTCTTTAGAACAGATTAATAGCTGCAGGAAAGCAGAACTACAACAAATTGCAGATTCTGATAAAACAGATTGTTTGTGGTAGTCTTCAGGCTTTGAGACAAATTGTATCTGCATTAGTAAATCAAAAGATATTTTTTAAAGATGCTGCTTCAAAATATTTGCAGACTACTTGGTTTGAGTTGCTTAGAGTTATTTGCTGAAAAGTTTTAGTGTTTGGAGGAACTTGAATTAAACCTTAAAGAATGTCTACGTTACGTCTGAGGCACCCAGCCCACGTGGTGGAATGTTTCAACAACAGAGATGGCAAGGTGGGTTGCCAAAGGAATGACACATGTTACCAAGACACTTACTGGAGAAATACACACGTGGAATTGCCCAAAAAAGGGGAATCACAACACATGGAGGCACCTAGTCCATTCGGTCAAATAAATGTAAATTCAAATCAGAGCGTCTTCCGAGTCTGGAATGAATGTATTCTTGAGTCTATAAGATAACAATAATATAATAAGATAAACTTCTCTGAAATGGATTTGGCTAAAATAAAATGTTGGTTTTGTTTATACTACTAGTGTCAGGGATCTGGCAAGCCCGGGCCCCACCAATCACCAACGCTCTCAATTACCTGACTATTAACCAGCCACAACTGCCATGTATTACGGAACCAATCAAGATCCCTATAAATACACTCATCCGCACCTCAGTTCCCCGTCAAGCCTCCAACAGGAACGTAATCCTCGCAATCTTGCGCTCCATAGTGCAGTGCTCTACCAATTGAGCTACAGGAACACTCAATAAGAACACTAGAACAAGTGAACAAGAGATAAGGTCTGTCTCATGGACGCCCCACTTGCACCTTCTGGTCCATTCGGTGATGCTGTTAATTCCATCGTCTATAGGTACCAGGAGGCGGTAAACAGGTGGCACCGTCCCAGCGGTACCTCCATCACAGCTCTCTAGCCCATTTTGTCATTTTGTAGATGCTTTTATCCAAAGCAACTTACAGTTGAGGGATACATAAAGTGCTTGTAATACCAAGTTTTAGACATTGTTCAAATAAGTACAATACAGGAAAAGAAGGAATAAAGAGATTTTTTTATTTTACAATGAAGCCAAGAAGTTTCTAAAGAGATGAGTTTTCAGCTGTCACTTGACACTTGTCAGGGATTCAGCATTCCAGATAGGCGTGGAAATATCATTCCACCAGCCAGGAATGGTGAACAAGAATGTTCTGGAAAGTGATTTTGAGCCTCTCTGTGAAGGTACAACGAGGCATCACTCACTAGCAGATCTCAGACTTCTGGAGGGGATGTAGATTCGCAATAGTGAGTGGAAGTCAGCAGGAGCTGAGCCTTTGACTGTTCTATATGCAAGCATCAGTGTCTTGAACTTGATGCGAGCTGCAACAGGTAGCAAGTGCAAGGAGATAAAGAGTGGTGTAACATGGGCTCTTTTGGGTTCATTTAAAACCAGTCGTGCCGCTGCATTCTGAATCATCATAAACTACAATCCCAAGTTGTGACAGTGACCAAGCAGTTTAAATACTCTACAGTCGCTGTAGTCGCCTTCTAATTAGCACAGGCAATAGCCCATAGCAAGGCAATTCCTAAAAATTGAAACTACAATTTGCACTTAAATGCAGGAGGGGAGCAATGACTATCACACAGGCTCCTTCTAAGCAGAGGGCACTTATTATCATCAAGTGCAATCAAAAATGTAAACAACAATGAAAATACAAAGCAGAAATAGGCTGAAAACTAAATATCCTTCCTAGCAGCAAGTAATAATTTGAACAGCAGATCTAAAAACAAGTATTACGCAAAACACTCATGCGCGACCATCCTTCTGTAGAGTAATCACTTGTTTTCTGTACCCTCGAGTGGGGTATGTTCCTAAGGTCCCCTCCTCTACACTACTGCCTGTCGGATTCCAGGCCTTCAGTCCTCCTCCCTTCAGGGAGCCAGACCAGCAGAAGCTTAATTGTGTCCAGTTCAAACACTGGACGCATACGTCCACAGCGCTGCCCTGTGCAGAAGGGCGGACCAACTGTTTGTTTGCTATGGTCCCCCTAAAAGAGGTCTTTCAACTTCAAAACAGACACTCTGTCGGTAGATAGTAGATGCCTTTTCTATTGCTAATGAGTCCTCTGATCTCCCTCAACCTCTAGGGGTCAAGGCCCATTATACTAAAAGTGTGGCAGCCAAGACTTTCTTGACAGGTGTCTCGATAAAGGACATCTGTGACATTGCAGGATGGTGGACACCTTTTAACCTTTGTCAGGATCTAATCTAGATACACAAGCTACTCCTGGCTATTCTAGCTGTGCAAGCTTCAACACTAGGCGGAGAGTTGAAAGTCTGCTGGCGTGGGCATATTCGTTCCCAAAGTATCCTCCGAAGCAGCTCAAGTTCCTGAAGAGGAACGTCTCGGGTTACACATGTAACTATGGTCCCTCGAGGGAATGAGATGCTGCTTCTCAGGGCCATACTTCCGGGATCTCTGCCAAAGCATGCTTCACTCCTAGAAGCTGATGCCGGTTTCATCAAATGTGTTTTTAAGCTTCACCCCGCCCATGATGTCTCACCCACCCATGAATACACGTGGTTCAGAGCAGGTCATGCTGAAGAGTGTTCCCAAAGCGTCCTCCGATGCAGCATCTCGTTCCCTCGAGGAACCATGTTAACATGTATATCCTGAGACATTTTCCTCTATGGATGGTGAGTATTCCATTCATTAAAAATAATTTATTTAAATTATATTTAATGTTTTATGGCTGGGGGTGTTACAAGTCCCCTGCTTTTTCTCTTTTTTCTTTCTTTCCTGAGTGCAACTGCTAATTGAATGGGGCGGAGCACTTATACAAACACTTGAGGCCTCTTTAAGAGCTGCTGGTGGCACTTCAATGGTGGCTTGGCCTGGAAACTATGTTTTGTGTTTGATTTTTGGTTTTGGTTTTCATTATTCTCTTTTGTTTAAGGATGATCAGTAAGTTTAGTTACCACTAAGTACATAGAAAACATAGGTAAGTGAGCAGACCCTGAATACATTTGCTGTGTTTTATTTCTTCCTCAGGAGATTGGAAGTTTTCTTAACTCTTGAGTTAGTGGTAGTTTAATTAGTTAGCTTACCAGTCCTTATTTATGATTTATGTCTAAATAATTTTTTTGCTGTTTTGCTCTTCCCTCCACATTGCCTGTCACAGTGTCTGGGCTGTGTTCCCTGGGTTTCCACTAGATGGTTGTGGTGGTCTTCTGCTCCACCCTGGGGAGCTTTCGCCCTGACCACACGGTTGTGGTGGTCTTCTGCTCCACCCTGGGGAGCGTTCGCCCTGACCACACGGTTGTGGTGGTCTTCTGCTCCACCCTGGGGGACTCTTGCCCTGACTACATGGTTGTGGCGGTCTTCTGCCCCACCCTGGATGACTCTGGCCTTGACCACAAGGACGTGGTGGTCTTCTGCTCCTCCCTGGGCGGCTTCATGTTGTTTTTTGCTTTTTGTTTTTGTGTTCACTCCTGTCCCTGTTCCTCTCTGTTAGTCTGGCCCTCCGTCCCTCCCCCTGAACCTCCTCCGGTCCTCCTCCCTCCTGGTCTCTGTGTTGTGTCTTGTCGTGGAGCGTCTGGGGGCCGCTCCGTAGAAGGGGGTACTGTTACAGTGTCTGTGTTGTGTTCCCTGGGTTTCCACTAGATGTCCTCCTTTCCCATGGTGTCTGTCACTTTATGAACTGTCTGTTCCCTTATTTGGTCACCTTCCTCCTTGTTTGGATTAATTGATTATTCCCCACCTGTCTCCAGTTCCCTCATTACCTTCTGTGTATTTATACCCAGTCTGTCTGAGTATGTTTCACAAAGTCCTTGTCTAATGTTTAGTTATCCTGACGTATCCGTAGTCTTGATCTTGCCTTGTGTTCTTGTCTGTTTTCATGTTGGATTTATACTCTGGGTTTGACCCCTGCCTGGACTGTTTACCCTTTTGATTACCCCTAATAAACGACATACCCGCACTTGGATCTCTCCGTGCTTCCTTGTATCACCGGTCGTGACATTGCCTTAGCACCATTTTGGAGAATATCCGCTGGAAGCCACCAGCATACACTCTTCTGTGTCAGCCACGCTGCATGGATTTGTGGTTTTGATTCAAATCAAAGCATAAATACACATAGAAAACTTATCCTTGTGTTGTAGCTGACATAGAATAGTCTATGCAGTTTGCTTTCAGTGGATATTCTCCAAAATAGCTCATACGGTGATGCAGAGAGACACATAGGAGACAATTGTTGAATAAAGTTGTTATTTTTGTTTTCTTCACATACAAAAAGTACTCTCATCTCTTAATAACATTACAGTAACCACTGATAGCAGATGGAATATTTTGACAATGTCTTTCATACTTTTCTGGACCATAACAGTGTAATTTACTAAGCAGTCAATGGGACAGTCACAAGCCTCAAGGTTCTTAAAAGAGTAATATGACATTACTAAAAAGAACATTATTTCATTAAATTTGGTGTAATGCAATGTGTGGTTTAAGGTAAAAAAAAACACATTATATTCCACATACCATGCATTATTGTTGTTCCTCTATGTCCCGCTTTTTATGAGACACAATGATTTTTACAAAGCTTGTCGTTGTCACGGTGTCTGGTCTGTGTTTCCCTGGGTGTCCACTAGTGGTCTCACTTCCCCATAGGCACCTCACCCCAGACACTACAATTCCCACAAAGCCTTGTCCCTTCATCACTGTAATTGCACACCTGTTAATTGCACTCAGGTGTCTTCACTTTCATAGTTATTATCCTGCCTATTTAAAGTGGTCTGTTTCTGTCTGTGTCATGGAGTCCTTACTTTCCGTCACCTGGTTTCCTCGCATCCCTAGTATTTCGAGTTCCTGTTCCTGTTTGTTTGTTTGTTTGTTTGTTTGTTTGTTTGTTTTTTGGACTGATAGCGCCACTGCGCAAGATGGCCGCCGGCCCTGCACCACTGCACAAGATGGCCGCCGGCCCAGCGCCTCTGCACAAGATGCCAGCCACAGGTGAACCTCCAGAGTCGAGCCAGGTTCCAGTTGACCCTCCAAAGTCGGGTCAGGTCACCGTTTACACTCCAGAGTCGGGTCAGTTCACCGTTCACACTCCAGAGTTGGGTCAGGTCACTGTTCACACTCCAGAGTCGGGTCAGGTCACCGTTCATACTCCAGAGTCGGGTCAGGTCACCATTTACACTCATGAGTTAAGCACTACCACAGTTAGACCTGAGGAGTCAAGTCAAGTCACCATTGATCTTCATGGGCAAAGTCAAGTCACCAACTATCTTCATGAGCAAAGGCAAGTGACCAATGATCTTCATGGGCAAAGTCAAGTCACCAGTGTTCTTCATGGGCAAAGTCAAGTCACCAGTGTTCTTCATGGGAAAAGTCAAGTCACCGACTATCTTCAAGAGCAAAGGCAAGTCACCATAGATCTTCATGATCAAAGGCAAGTCACCATTGATCTTTATGATCAAAGGCAAGTCACCATTGATCTTCATAAGCAAATGCAAGTCACCAGTGTTCTTCATGGGCAAAGTCAAGTCACCGACTATCTTCATGAGCAAAGGCAAGACACCATTGATCTTCATGGGCAAAGTCAAGTCACCAGTGTTCTTCATGGGCAAAGTCAAGTCACCAGTGTTCTTCATGGGCAAAGTCAAGTCACCAACTATCTTCAAGAGCAAAGTCAAGTCACCGACTATCTTCAAGAGCAAAGGTAAGTCACAATTGATCTTCATGATCAAAGGCAAGTCACAATTGATCTTCATGATCAAAGGCAAGTCACCATTGATCTTCATGAGCAAATGCAAGTCACCATTGATCTTCATGAGCAAATGCAAGTCACCAGTGTCCTTCATGAGCAAAGTCAAACAAAGGCCTCCTACATTAAAGTAATTATTATGTTTTGAAAATTGACATTTTTCATACAAAATGTGTCAGTTCACAATAGGAGGCCTTTGTTTACCCCCCAGAGCCGTGTGAGACACTTTATTTAAATGGAAGAGTGCTTTTTATTTCACATCATTTGGGCTGAAGCAATGTAACACCCGCTGACTGCAATGTGTTACAAACTAAGGTCATGCTAAACGTAAAATAAAGTACAAGAGGAGGATCTGGAACAAATGAGGACTTTACTGATGACGAAGGAGAATAGAGACAAAATACTAGATTCAAACATCTACATATAATTAATCACGGACGAGGGAGAACTCAACAGAATGGGTATTTAAACAATCAAGAGGTGATGAGGGAACTGGAAACAGGTGGGAAGAATCAATTAACCAAAACTAGGAGGAAGGGGACCAAAAAAGGAAACAGAAAGTTCATGAATGTGACAGTTTGCCCCCTCCCGGAACGGTGCGTCCTCGCACCGCAAGAGGAATACCAGCGGAGGGAGGGTGGGGGTTCTGAAGGCGGGCGAGGAGCAGGCCTAGAGCAGGTGACGAGGGAGCATGGGGGTAGGGACCAGGGCGGAGTGGATGGAGGCAGGAGCCAGGGAGGAGCCCGGAGCAGGAGGAGCCAGATGGTCCACCAGAGACCAGCCAGGATGGAGATCCATGATGGAGTCGACGGCGGGAGGAGCCATGGTGAAGGAGGGGTCGACGACACCAGGGGGCCGACAGGCGGAGACTGCACCGGTGGGTGAGGAGCCCAAGATGGAGCAGCACAGCTGCAGAGCCAGGGTGACGTCGAGGATCCGGAGGGTCATTGGTGGAGCAGAAGGCTCAGGCGACCAAGGCGGAGGGGGGGTTCTGGAAGACCGCTGTGGAGCCGGAGCAACCAGTGGAAATGGAGCAGAGGAAATGACTGGAGTAGGTAGGAGTGGGAGACTGAGTGGGTATACAGGGGAATCAGGGCTGGACGGAACCAGCGGAGAAACAGAAGATTCAGAGCTGGGTGGAACCAGCGGAGACACAGAAGATTCAGGGCTGGGTGGAACCAGCGGAGACACAGAAAATTCAGGGTTGAGCGGAACCAGCGGACAAACAGAAAATTCATAGCTGGACGGAACCAGTGGAAATGGAGGAGGTAGGAGTGGGAGACTGAGAGGGTATACAGGGGAATCAGGGCTGGACGGAACCAGCGGAGAAACAGGAAAATTAGGGATTACCTCCATAGACCAGTCCATCAGATCCATAAGTTGCTCCATATTACCCGAGACCGAATATAGCTCACCCTCAGTCGTGGATGTGTGGGCAGGGCTTTCCTCCATGCCCTTGATCTTCACTAAGACTCCCACGATGCACAGTGTTGCCGGCTCACACACCTGGTCAGTCGTGCTCACGAGATCCTGCTTCCTGTCAGTGAATGGCTCTGTGGCTGCGGTGGGTTCTGGCTCCGTGCGGCGTGATGGTGGCTGGCTGGTCTCTGGGTCGGGAGTGGGGCTGGAGATATCCTCTTCGGCGGTGCTGAAAGTCCATGAAGATCCGTTTTTGTCCAGCACCCACTCCACAAAAGCAGCGAAATCATCTCGGGGACCGTTCGCTGGTAGGCGTGCCTTACACCGCTCGCTCAGGCCGGTGTAGAAGAAGTTAGAGAGCGAGCGGTCGGGGAAGTGAGTAAGGCACGCCAGATCTAAAAAGTCCCTGGTGTGGTCCTCCAGCGAACAGTCCAGTTGCTCCAGGCATAGGAGACGGACTGCTGGGATGGCCATTGCGGGAGAGGAGAGAAAAAAATAAATAAATGAAAGAAAAATGGATGCCATGGGGTGAGTAAAACAATTATTTTTGGGTGAACTAACCCTTTATGAAGGTCAATGCAGATTCAGTATAATAAAAACAGTTCTGCAAATTTACACTTAAGCTGCTAAATAAATTAATTTAAACTGCACTATGTGAGTAAATCAAAACTAGGTCAAACTTTACAATAACATTTCATTTACTTTACAGAACTAGTGAATCAACGTTAGTGTTAATTTAGGATAGATACTATTGTTAATTGTTTGCTCTTAAAACATTAATGATAATGTACTGCATTTAGAATGCCAAAACCATTTAATTAAAATTGATTAATAATAATAAAAAAAATTATTAAAAGTATTATTGTTTGTTTGTCTAATGCATTAGCTATTGTTAACCCATGAACCTCATTCTAAAGTATTACCCCTAAATTTAGAGAGCCAGATTAACAGAGTGACACATTTAGATCAGACATTAAAGAACATGCACATTTGATGCCCTTGATTTAAATGCTTTCATTTCAAATAGAAGTTTCATGATTATTAGTAAAACTGCTTTGAAACGATCTCAATTGTTCTAAACTTTCATTGTATAAAACTTTCGTTTCATTTATCTTCATTGCACACACACACACACACACACACACACACAAAAACTGGTTTAAGATGTTTAGAGACTGCTCCCAGTTCAGATGTCAGTCCACCCACTCTTAATAAAGGCTGAGGAGACTGTGAGAGTTTCAGTTCAGCATCACTGTATTCAGCTGCTGAAGAGAGAGAGAGAGAATTTGCAGCAGCATCTGACCTCAGGTAGACTTTTTATTTTATTTTTATTAATATTATTCCATACATTTTCATAAATATTTTTGAATGTTCTAACTTAAGTTGCTCTTACAAATGTGCACCATAAATAATGTAACATAGCAAAATAATTAAAAGACTTTTTGTATGTCTTGTGTGCAGGTGTTTGTCACAATGAGTTTTCTGATCTCACTGTGTGCGTCGCTGCTGCTGTTATTGATTAATGGTGAGCGTTTTATAATCTGTCATTTGCATCAGAATTGATCTGCAGTTAATTTAACCTATGGATAATAATAAATCATTGTGTTTTTGCAATTAAAAGGTGAAATGATCCATGGACAAACATGTTTAAAATGTTTTGTCACATTATCTAATCCTTCTATCTTTCCATTATGTGCTTTGTATTAAAAAGGAACAATTTAGTGTCAGGTTGATATAGCCTACATAAAGAATGCACAGCAGATCAAATTCTAGTTGACATTCCTATATTAACTGTTTTTATGGACTTTTCATCCATACTAATGGTTAATAGGGATAATATAAAGTATTAATTGAGATTCATGTAGTGTAGGTCATCACTGTAGCAAAATTAAGGATCGTTATCATTGCATGATTTAGAAACACCCAGCAGTTTGAAAACACCCCAAACTATCAGAAAGGCCCACTTCTGCACTGCAGAGACCTCAATCTGGTCTAGCAACAGAACAGTAGCAGCATCTTCCCCTGATGGTCAGAGGAGGTACGTCAGGGCCCAAAAAACAAAAATAGAAAGATGAAAGTAGACATACTATTGGTTAGAATTGAATTTGACATCAAATAATGTTTTCTATTTTCTTGCACTCCTTGTCATATCAATGGTTTTTGAATTGAAAAGACATTTTACATTTTAGAGGTCTTTATGGAAGATTTAATGTCATACCAACAATATTTCTATAAATTTGCATCTTTTTGCAGTACATCTTTTTTTGCACTGGAGAAAACAAATGCAGGTGTGCTTCTTAGAAAATGCTCACTAATGATCTAGGTGGTAATAAGTGAGAGAGGAGGGTAAATGATACATTTGTTGTAAGTGTAGTCAGTTTATCCTCAGTCCAGACTTTCGCTGTCATACAGACACAGAGGTTTAGCTATAATTTAATTTGCCATCTGTATTCTGCCATACTGTATGTATTCTGAATAATAATCACACATTGTTTATTTTTTATTTTTTTTTGGCATTAGGTTCTACAACTTCCAGCTCTGATCCATGCTATAATTATACGATTCTTGATGAATACTGGAGAGACATACGAGCAAACTATTACTACTCTTCACGTAATGACAGTCTTGTTGAATGGAGAGGCTGGTATCGGCTGTATCTGAGAGGACTCAGTGCTCAAATGTCTGAGTGGTGTGTGAGTACTACACGTTGTGGTGGTGAAACTGGATTGTCTCTCAATGGTTCTCATCCAAGACTTGAGGATGGAGTGGTGACCCGTGAAGTGGTGGGAACTAATGCTATGGTGTGGATGTGGTCGACTTCCTCTTGTGGCAGCTATAAATCCAACTCCATTCGAGTCAAAACTTGTCCTGGAAATTATTACGTCTATGAACTTGTCAAACCCAACACATCAATCCCCAGCCCAATGTATTGTGCAGGTGAATTTCAAAAGTCTATATGAAGAATAAATGCTCTATGTATTAGGTCGTTTTACATCTTTAAACAGTCAGAATCAGTGCTGTGCAGTCAATTTATAACCCACCATTACCGTAGTATTTCCTCACAATCTCACAAATCCAACCCTCAAATCTCTTATCACACCAGAAAGGATTTTGTCTTCAATATAAATGAAGGAAATAATCAAAAAGTTTAAAATAATGTATCGGGTGTGGTTAGTGCAGGTGTAAGGAGGGCTTTATTGTTCCAGTAAGGTGGCATCTATTTAATAATTTGATATATATTTGATAATTTATATTTTATAATGTACTACAATATAGAGGTGCAGATATTTATCACTATTTGAAATAAGTAATATAAATAGCAGAAAATATAGCTATTTTAACACAGGGTATATATAACATATATCTATTTGCACCTTGTGTAAATAGCATATCATTTAAAAATACCATTATTTTCACTTAGCATAAATATTATAAATTTATATTTGCACTTAGTGTAAATAACATATGGAGAGCTTTGTTTCAAAATGCTAAAAACCTATTTTGATTAATTTGAGTAAAAATGTGTTTTCTATACTAAGAAAGTGGCTAGATGAAAAACACTATTTTCTGTATCAAACTTTCACATAGCATCTTAGGTTATAATAAAATAAAAAATTTGAATTTTTCATATAGAAACTGAAAAAAATACAGTTAAATTTGGTCAATACCTATCTTATATACAGGCACTGGCCTAGAAATACATTAATCAATCATTATCTAAAGTCTGGCATAAATGTTTTCTCTTTGTTATTTAAAGAGCGTGTTAGTATAGGTGGGTCCACAACGTGCATACACACTGCTTATTAAACACAGGGATGCACAGCAGAACACAAACATGCCAAATATTACAAATTAAAGGATTGAAAGGCATAAGATTTTTTTGTAGGCTAATTAAATAAATATATATATAAATGCCTAAATGTCATAATGGATAGTCATCGCATGTATCAAAATTATGCTATCCATTTGCTCGCACAGGAGCAGCTCCGTTTCATCTCAGAGACGCGTTCTGTCTTTGCGCTTGTAAAATTCTGCCGTGTAAATAGCAAATCCATCATGGCACGAGCGCAACTGACTCTTAAAGGGAAAGGAAGATGAGACTTTGATTGGTTTATTGCACGTTACGCCCAAAAAATGCCCATTACTCATTTAGAGAATAGGGGAAACCCATTTAGACCATGCGCCCGGGCAAAAGTGGATTTGGACACGCCCTGAGTGCACCTGCGCCGTGCGCTTTACACTTTGCGCTTAGATCATCAAAATAGGGCCCTAACACTGACAAGCTATGCAATATCGTGTTCATAATCTAATGTGATTCATCTGCGATTACGAATGCAATATTTCATAGTTTGTCAGTGCTCTACGGCTCTGTGTATTAAATGCCACTCCATCTGAAAGCATGTGGTGAAAATTTACTATAAATCACAGAACCAACTTTATTAGTGTTGCACGGTGCACCGATACTTCAAAAGTATCACGATTCTCGGAAATTAAAAACATCACGATACCTAAATTTATTAGTATCGATACTTCAAAGAATGACTACGTTCCAGATTTGTAAGAGGCGTATTTCATGTTGGTGTGTGCAACGCACGCTTCCAGTGCCTCCTTATGTACCTCTGTGTTTTTTCTCCTTATACACGAAGCAAAAAAAACACTACAGCGATCTACACAGCACCTAAAACTGCACTTTGAATCTGCTGATTGCTGATCGATATTTACATGCTTGACTCACTGACCCTGTATACTCATTCATTTCGTTCATAAACAAGATGTATCAGTTCAATTCATTCACAAATGAGAAGATCTCTCGATATCGTTCAGTGAAGGGCGGATTCGTTCACTACATTCAACAAATCACATGCTCCGTCACATCTTGAGTAACACTTTGACAGGATGAAACAGTTCACAGAGTTGTTCGCGAGCTGTGCATACGCTGCTAATTGAGAGTGAGGAGTCACATGCCGATTTGGGTTGATTTGGGAGGGGTCTGAGCCGGTCGGCCCTGATGGCAAAATACGCTATCGGTTGCGAGGGGCAATGCCTTCAGAACTTCATAGAGGCGCAACTAAACATTTCAGAGCTCTTGAATTTTTGCACATTTATTTTGTCAGTGGAACAGATCGAGACGGATCTACGAATACGAGAAAGAAAAGGAAGAAAGTAAAGCAATGCAAAACCATAAGGCGAAAGAAAGGGGACCTTACAGGAACAAGCTCACACCAAGCGCAAAACAGCGGTGTTTGGAGAAGCTCTCAGGCATCCAAAATATCGACCCATACGAGCTCCCTGCAGCGGCACAGAGACCTGAACCATTTACCTTCATGCATACATATAGACATTGGGAATTATCTTGTTTACGATGTAAGTCACCTCGCATTCACGGTGTTAATAGCTTTAATCTAACCAGGACATTTACATCTTGCAATCACACATTTAACTACCCTAGCCAACCCAGAACTGGTTTGTCCACTTTGCAGCCCCCAAAACAAACACCTGGTACAGTATGTGTCATTGGGCTAAAATCAAATCATAACTAAACATACACAGCTTTAGCCTACATCAAAACATGTTGGAAACGTTCGTATACATTGAACATCTCGTTAAAATCTAGTGTTTACGAAACAGTCGCAGTTAATTACTATGTAATTTTGGTCAAGGAGTGCATTCTAAATGCAATGTAATTACAATATTAGATTAGATAGATTAGATCAACCTTTATTTGTCTTACAGGTGAGAAATTTCAACATTTACAGCAGAAAGTGGATAGCATGAAATAATCAATAAATAATGAGTCACATTCAATTAATAATAAAAAACAAGATAAAAAAAAAAAAAAAAAAAAATATATATATATATATATATATATATATATATATATATATATATATATATATATATATATATATATATATATATCTATATACCAAATATAAAAACAGTGCAAGTGAATATGCATAAATGGCATTCTTTCCGTCTCTGAGTTGTGATTTCTGTTTAGTACTTAACCATGCTTTTATAAAGTCTCACGGCCGCAGGAAGAAAGGATCTCCTGAATCTCTCCTTCGCACAGCGTGGATGTATCAGTCTGTCACTGAAGGAGCTGCTCAGTGATGTTAGTGTCCCATGAAGTGGGTGGGACGAGTTCTTAAGCATGGATGAGAGCATAGCTCTCACCCTCCTTTCTCCCACCACCTCCACTGGCTCAAGTGAGCAACCCAGGATGGAACCAGCCCTTCTAATCAGCCTGTTTAGCTTCTTCCTGTCTGCCACTGTAATGCTGCTACTCCAGCATACCACACCAAAGAAGATGGCTGACGCCACCACTGAGTCATAAAAGGTCCTCAGGAGTGAACCCTGTACTCCAAAAGACCTAATTCTCTTGAGCCAGTCTCTTCTGGCCCTTCTTATAAAGGGCACTAACAGTGTCAGTACAGTCCAATTTATTGTTTACCTGGAACCCAAGATACCTATTGGAGTCCACAATCTCAATATCCACCCCCTGAATACTCACAGGTACCATGGAAACATGCTTTCTCCTGCGAAAGTCCACCACTAGCTCCTTAGTCTTTGCTGCATTGATAAGGAGGTGGTTTATATTGCACCAGTCCACAAAGTCCTGATTCAGTTGTCTGTACACTCTGTCATCCCCATCAGAGATAAGACCAACGACAGCAGAGTCATCAGAGAACTTCTGGAGGTAGCAGTCTGAGGTGTTAGAGGTGAAGTCTGCAGTGTAGAGGGTGAAAAGGAATGGTGCTAATACTGTACTTGTGGTACCCCTGTGTTGCAGACCACTGTATCAGACTGACAGTACTTAATCCTCACGAACTGTGGTCTGCTGGTGAGGTAGTCCAGGATCCAGGTTGAGAGGTGAAGGTCTACTCCAGCAACCTCCAGCTTGTCTCTCAGCAGTGCAGGCTGGATGGTGTTAAGGGCACTGGAGAAATCATAAAACATGATCCTCAGAGAGCTTCCAGCTTTTTCCAGATGAGAGAGTGATCTGTGGAGAAGGTAGATGAGAGCATCATCCACCCCAACACCAGGCCAATAGGCAAACTGGAGCGGATCCATTGACGAGTTCACCAGGGGATGAAGATATCCTAGAACAAGTCTTTCAAATATTTTCATCAGATGAGACGTCAAAGCCACCGGACTGTAGCTATTCATGTCCTTGGGGTGTGGCGTCTTAGGCACAGGAGACAGACATGATGTTTTCCACAGCTGTGGTACTTGGCCTAGCCTCAAGCTCAAGTTGAACATGTACTGAAGTGTCTCACAAAGCTGGTCAGCACAGGACCGAAGGAGCCTTGGACTGATTCCATCTGGTCCTGCTGCCTTCCTCATCTTCAGTCTCCTCAGCTCACCTCTCACCTGGTTTACGGTAACGGTAAGAGACAGTTTAGTGGTTGGATGCTCAGGGCTTAGAATAGTTGTAATCGGGGGGATAAGATATGGAGAAGTAGGTGTACTAGAGATATAAAAGGGCTCTGAATCAAGTGTCAGCGATGGTAATGTGCTCATAAGGGGTGTCTGTAAAGTGGGAGGCCCAGATGCCTGGTCGAATCTGTTAAAAAAGATATTCAGGTCATTCAGCCACTGATGGTCCACCTCAGGTTGAGGTGTGGTGACTTTATACCCAGAGATGGTATTCAGGCTCCTCCAGACACCTCTGACATCGTAATTTTGCAGCTGGTCCTCCATTTTCCTCTTGTAGCTGCATTAACCATGCCTGATCTTCTTCCTCAACTCCCTCTGCACAATTTTTAGCTCCTCTTTATTTCCTGACCTAAAAACCCTCTTCTTCTCCCTCAGGAGCACTTTTATATCCGGAGTAATCCACGGCTTGTTATTGGAAAAACACTGTATGGTTTGGTTGGGTACAGTGTTTTCCACACAAAAGTTAATATAGCCTGTGATGCAGTGTGTCAAACTATTGATATCCTCCCCGTGATCATTTACCAGGACATCCCATATGGTCTTTTCAAAACAGTCCCTCAAGGCTTCCTCCGCCGCCTCTGACCATTTTCTCACTGTGTGGGTCACAGCTGGCTGCCTGCATACCAGAGGTTTATACACAGGCATGAGGTGCACCAGATTGTGATCAGATCTTCCCAGGGGAGGATGAGGAGCAGAAGTGTATGCATCCTTAGTGTTTGTATACAATAAGTCCAGTGTTTTATTGTCCCTGGCATGACAAGTGATATACTGCTTAAAAGTAGGCAGAATAGAGGACAGGGAGGCATGATTAAAATCACCAGAGATAAGGAGGAAAGCATTTGGATGCTGTGTCTGCAGTCTGCTGGTAACATTATGGATATATTCACATGCAGCATTTGCATCAGCTGATGGAGGCACATACACAGCTAACACGATAACGTGTGTAAACTCCCTCGGAAAATAGCCAGGTCGCATGCTAACTGCTAACAGCTCTATATCCTTATCACAGTATTGTTCTTTAACAGTGATGTGACCTTGATTACACCATCTATTGTTCACAAACACTATCAGCCCTCCTCCTTTCCTCTTACCGCTCTCCCTCGTCCTGTCAGTCCGTCTCATCTGAAAGCCGTCCAGCATGATGTTTGTGTCCGGAGTTTGCTCCATTAGCCATGTTTCCGTAAACACCATGACGCTGCTCTCTCTGTACTCCTGCTAGTGCCGCGCTAGCACCCCAAGCTCATCCATCTTGTTAGAGATCGATCTTACATTTCCCATAATGATAGAAGGAAGAATTCGTCTCCTTATTCCAGCACGGCACCCTCTCCTTTTCCGCCTCAGTTCTGGGGGAATTTCAGGTCTTTCTCAGCCACAGCAGAAAGCCTCGTAACTTTCCAAAGACTTGTGGCTTTTAAACTCCTGCATTGTGTAGTAACTTAAACCAAAAACAATATAATTCCCAATGTCCATATGTGTGCATAGAGGTAAATGGTCCAGGTCTCTGTGCTGCTGCAGGGAGCTCGTATGGGTCGATATTTTGGATGCTTGAGCGCTTCTCCAAATACCGCTGTTTTGCATTTGGTGTAACCTAAAAAAAACTGTATTCCATTGTTCCTATGTTTTCCAATGTATCGTGAGATGTACTGGAGCAGTTTTTAACGCAGCCGTAACTTCCAGGCATGGTAAAACAGTGCAGAATTGCAAGAACCTCCTCTTAACAACACATGTAAACAATCCTGTTTCGCCGCCAGTATCCTGCCAACATGGCGGAGACTGTGATATCGAGGGAGGGGCTTTGTGCTATGACAACAACTTCTCATTCTCAATAGCGCAGAGCTCGCGCGCTGCTTTGGAGGGAGGAGCTTCAGTGAACGAGAAATATGAGTCTAGTAGCAATGTATCTTCCGTTATGTCCCCGATGCGCGGGTCGGGGTGGGTAAAAAAATGTTACTTTATTTGCAGGCTGGGGCGGGACAAATTATTTCATAAACGCAGGACCCGCGAAAAAACCCCCCGACCCGCGCATCACTAGGCTGTATGTGCAGGCACAAGTGATACTGTGGCCACCGGTCCATGGCTGGTAGAAAAAGATGACGCTCAATAAAGATGTATTTTTTCACATCAATCACATCAATGATATTTGAGAATGTATTTTCCCTTTACAGGAAAAGTATCGAAAAAGTATCGAAATCGCAATTCTTGACTAGATATCGGTATCGAAGCAATAATTTTGGTATCGGGACAACACTATAAGACACATGTGCATGATATGTGCAATTTCACAAATTTTTTTGTAGTTTAGTGATGATAATTATATAATTTAAAAAAATCCAGACTCAGATGTAAGTTTACATTAAAGGCCGTGTTGCAGGGTTAATTTTTTTACAAAGTTATGCAATTTGCTTGTTGGTAATAAACATTTAAACTGTTATCCATTGTATTTTATGTTGTTGGGTATCACAAAATGGAATATAATATGAAAAAGTAAGTACTATCTTACAGCGGTTTGCAACGATTCTCCTTTTCCCCACAATGCATTGCATTACGTCACGTTGGGGAGAGAATTTACCAAAGCCCGCATTGAGAGCATTGAAAGTGACTAGAGAGACGAGTAGTAGACGAGATTATTCAGATAGCACAGATTATAGATAAATAGATAAATACATAGATATAGATAGATAGATAGATAGATAGACTACATATATATATATATATATATATATATAGATAGATAGACAGACAGATACATAGATATCGACCAACAGCAACCCAAACGCACTCGCTTCCCTACAGCACATGCTTTCCAACACAGTTTCCATGGGACAGCACCCACACAAGCACCTGCCAAACACAGCGACAGACACGTGGCTACGTTTGTAACAACATTTTCACTGGAGGAAGAGATAAACGCTTAGAAACGTCCATATAGCTAGCATGATGCCTTCTATTTCTTGATGACAAAGACAAAGTTTACCAGGACTACGACACTATGACAAAGGTTACCGGTACTTATCTGAACTAACGTCATGATCACTGCCACTAGATATAAAGAAAACATTGATTATAAAAAATATATATAAATGTGTCGTTATTGTGCACTGCTGCTCGTAGACTAGCTCCAGTGCTCATTGCTGCGATGCTAAATGATAGCAACTCACTAGGACACTTCATCAACTCTCCTCTCATTCTCATCGAACCATGCATTTAGTTGGCTTTGACGGCCATCCGTTCTTGGCAATTCTTCATTTGCCCACTCACGTCTGGCAGGTTCAAAATTACACGGCTGTGGGCCATCATACATGTTGGCTCTTGCCACTTCTTCCTCATCCCAGTCAGTCGCCATTCTTCTAATACTAAGCTGAGGCTACCTTTCCTCCACTTCTCCCCAACGCGACGTCATCACCGAATTGCGTAAAAAAAACGTTAATACTAAAAACGAAAAACGTAAAAATTTATTTAAAAATTATATACATATCTAGAGTGATTTATGCACCCATTAATCGACATCTGTGGTTAACCTGCAACATGGGATTTAAAATTAAATATGCTTTTAGAACACTCTAAATTGTATTCAATGTCATTACAATGTTTTAACATTACTTTTGCAAACTCCATAACAGTTGCTTTCCAAAACATCAGCAGTGATCCCTGCTACAACTATAAGTCTCTGGATCGTCCCTGGAGAGCCAACAATGAAAGTGGAGGTAGCATTTGTGATTATTCTTTCTCCTGGAATGGCTGGTACCGGCTTTTATACCGTGGAATGAACATCCAGTTGCCAGAGACCTGTGTTAGTTCATACAGATGTAACACACCGATCCCACTGTGGCTGAACGGTCCTCACCCTCAGATTGTAGATGGAGTGGTGATCAGAGAGGTCTGTGGACAGTACTGGACTCAATGCTGTGATTACAAACCAAGACCAATCAGAGTTAAAGCATGTCCAGGAAATTACTATGTCTATGAACTTGTGGAGCAAAACTGGTGTGCAGGATATTGTACAAGTACGGTGATTTATACATTTTTTTATTTTTTAAAAATGATTTCTATCTTATAATGAATAATCTTTCTTTCAGATATTAGCACCATTTCACAGCCGATTTCCACTATACGTCCAGCTATAACCACTAGAACCAACAACACTTTGAGTAAGTTGTTAATCAGTCTTTGTAAATGAATGTATGTGTTATTACAAATAATAAAAACTGTGACATTTGCAACTGAATTCTTGCAATGCAATTTAAAACAGCTTTTGTTTCTTCACATGTAGCATCACTATTACACAGATCTGTTAAGTATGAATGGTCTAGGAATCTTGTGATCTTTATGCTTGACCTGTTCAGATTTGCACTTATGAATTTTCTCTTTAAAAATGCCTTGTTTGTTTTGATCTTGTCATCTCTCAATTTTAGATTATGACCCATGCATTAACTACAACACACTCAATGACAGCTGGAGAAACATACTCAGTTATGGTTATGGATCCAATGCTAATTATGATGACACAGATGCTAATTGGGATGGCTGGTATCGACTCTTTCTTAATGGATTGAGTGCTCAGATGCCTGAATGGTGTGTGTCTTACTTGGCATGTGGAGGTTTTAGTTCTCTGTGGCTTGGTGGTTCTCATCCTCGGCTGGAAGATGGAGCTGTTACTCGTGACATTTACGGCTCTTACTATGACCAGTGCAGTTACTACAGATCCGACCCAATACAAGTCAAAGCTTGTCCGGGAAACTATTATGTCTACAAATTTACCAGGCCAGCTCTTTCAATCCCATCTCCTACATATTGTTCAGGTATATTCATTTTTAATATACCCTATAACTTGTATTTGTATGCTTAGGGCCCATTCACAGCAAGGATGAAAAGGATACAGATATAGTTATAACAATCATTCTCATTATTAAAGAATAGCAGTCCACACCACAGCTGTGATGATAAAGGCACAGTCAAATGATTTCGTTGGAATCACTTCCAGAATGATTTTTTTTCCAGTTGTTGAATGATACCCAATCAGAATCCATCCTGCTATTATGAGCTCGAGAATTAAAAGCAGCAGACACACATGCACTTACAATAAACTGAAGAAATCATTCCATGGTGTACGGGGCGCCGTTTGTAAAGCGGCTCACGCTGAAAACAATGGCAACATTTTGTCACATTTAGCTTCAAACAATGCATAAAAAACTGTCACGGTCACTTTTTAGCACATTTACAACAATATTTGTCAACTTAGAGATATTTTAAATAGTTTAATATCAATATTAAATGTTACACCTAAATGTTAAATGTAAAATCTAAATGCTAAATGTTAAATCTAATTGTTAAATCTAAATCTAAATGTTAAATCTAAATCTAAATGTTAAATCTAATTTTTAAATCTAAATATAAATGTTAAATCTAAATATAAATGTTAAATCGAATTGTTAAATCTAAATCTAAATCTAAATCTAAATGTAAAATCTAAATGTTACATCTAAATTTAAATCTAAATGTTAAATCTAAAGCTAAATGTAAAATCTAAATGTTAAATCTAAATGTTAAATCTAAATCTAAATCTAAATCTAAAATCTAAATCTAAATGTAAAATCTAAATGTTAAATCTAAATGTTAAATCTAAATGTTAAATCTAAATCTAAATGTTAAATCTAAATGTAAAATCTAAATGTAAAATCTAAATCTAAATGTAAAATCTAAAAGTAAAATCTAAATCTAAATGTAAAATCTAAATGTTAAATCTAAATGTAAAATCTAAATGTTAAATCTAAATCTAAATGTTAAATCTAAATCTAAAATCTAAATCTAAAATCTAAATCTAAATGTTAAATCTCAATGTAAATTCTAAATGTTAAATCTAAATCTAAATGTTAAATCTAAATCTAAAATCTAAATCTAAATGTTAAATCTAAATGTAAAATCTAAATCTAAATGTTAAATCTAAATCTAAATGTTTAAAAAATCTAAATATTAAATTTAAATCTAAATGTTTAATCTAAATGTTTAATCTAAATGTTAAATCTAAATCTAAATGTTAAATCTAAATCTAAATGTTAAATTTAAATCTAAATGTTTAATCTAAATGTTAAATCTAAATCTAAATGTTAAATTTAAATCTAAATGTAAAATCTAAATCTAAATATAAAATTTAAATGTTAAATCTAAATCTAAATGTAAAATCTAAATGTTAAATCTAAATCTAAATCTAAATGTTGAATCTAAATTTTTCGGTTGAAATAAAATATTTAGCTAATATGCAAATTCAAAATGCCAATAACCGGAAGTGCCAAAATAAAAGCTCGATGAGGTCAGTGTGTGTTTATAGCATCGTGTCAAATAAGTATCTAATAAAAACCATCTCATCGGAGGAAATTGACTATTGGACATGGATTATCGTGATAATGACTACCTAGAAGAGTAGACTAGTGTCATTTTTATGAAAATGTTTGCATGCTTAAACGCCAGCAAGAGTATAGGGCGCCGTTTGTAAAGCGGCTCACGCTGAAAACAACAGCAACATTTTGTCACATTTAGCTTCAAACAATGTTTAAAAAACTGGTATGAATTTTTCACGGTCACTTACAACAATTTACAACTCATTTA
This sequence comes from Carassius gibelio, assembly GCF_023724105.1. NCBI lineage: Eukaryota > Metazoa > Chordata > Actinopteri > Cypriniformes > Cyprinidae > Carassius > Carassius gibelio. The sequence goes on from NC_068398.1 coordinate 5,426,133, forward strand.
CAACAATATTTGTCAACTTAAGAGATATTTTAAATAGTTAAATATAAATATTAAATGTTACACCTAAATGTTAAATCTAAATGCTAAATGTTAAATCTAATTGTTAAATCTAAATCTAAATCTAAATGTTAAATCTAAATGTTAAATCTAAATGTTAAATCTAAATCTAAATGTAAAATCTAAATGTTAAATCTAAATGTTAAATCTAAATATAAATTTAAATCTAAATGTTTAATCTAAATGTTAAATCTAAATCTAAATGTTAAATCTAAATGTTAAATCTAAATGTAAAATCTAAATGTAAAATCTAAATGTTAAATCTAAATCTAAATGTTAAATCTAAATGTTAAATCTAAATGTTAAATCTAAATGTTAAATCTGAATGCTAAATCTAAATGTTAAATCTAAATATAAATCTAAATCTAAATGTTAAATCTAAATCTAAAGATAAATGTTAAATCTAAATCTAAATGTTAAATATAAATCTAAATGTTAAATCTTAATGTTAAATCTAAATTTAAATGTAAAATCTAAATGTTAAATCTAAATCTAAATGTTAAATCTAAATGTTAAATCTAAATCTAAATGTTAAATCTAAATGTTAAATCTAAATCTAAATGTTAAATCTAAATTTTAAATCTAAATCTAAATGTTAAATCTAAATGCTAAATCTAACTGTTAAATCTAAATATAAATCTAAATATAAATGTTAAATCTAAATATAAATATAAATGTAAAGTCAAATTGTTAAATATAAATGTAAATCTAAATGTTTAATCTAACTGTTAAATATAAATACAAATATAAATCTAAATGTTAAATCTAAATGTTAAATCTAAATCTAAATTTTAAATCTAAAAGTTAAATCTAAATCTAAATGTTAAATCTAAATGCTAAATCTAAATGTTAAATCTAAATCTAAATGTTAAATCTGAATCTAAATGTTAAATTTAATTGTTAAATCTAAATATAAATATAAATGTAAAGTCAAATTGTTAAATATTAATTTAAATCTAAATGTTTAATCTAACTGTTAAATCTAAATGTTAAATCTACATGTTAAATCTAAATCTGAATGTTAAACCTAAATGTTAAATCTAAATGTTAAATCTAAATGTTAAATCTAAATCTAAATGTTTAATATAAATGCTAAATCTAAATGTTAAATCTAAATGCTAAATCTAAATGTTAAATCTAATAAATCTAAATGTTAAAACTAAATGTAAATCTAAATTTTAAATCTAAATCTAAATGTTAAATCTAAATGTTAAATCTAAATCTAAATGTTAAATCTAAATGTTAAATCTAAATGTTAAATCTAAATCTAAATGTTTAATATAAATGCTAAATCTAAATGTTAAATCTAAATGCTAAATCTAAATGTTAAATCTAATAAATCTAAATCTAAATGTTAAATCTAAATGTAAATCTAAATTTTAAATCTAAATGTTAAATCTAAATCTACATGTTACATCTAAATGTTAAATCTAAATTTTAAATCTTAATGTTAAATCTAAATCTAAATGTTAAATCTAAATCTAAATGTTAAATCTAAATCTAAATTGTTAAATATAAATCTAAATGTTAAATCTAAATGTTAAATCTAAATCTAAATGTTAAATCTAAATGTTAAATATAAATCTAAATGTTAAATCTAAATCTAAATGTTAAATCTAAATGTTAAATCTAAATCTAAATGTAAAATCTAAATGCTAAATCTAAATGTTAAGTCTAAATCTAAATCTACATGTTAAATCTAAATGTTAAATCTAAATTTTAAATCTTAATGTTAAATCTAAATCTAAATGTTAAATCTAAATCTAAATTGTTAAATATAAATCTAAATGTTAAATCTAAATGTTAAATCTAAATTTAAATGTTAAATCTAAATGTTAAATCTAAATCAAATGTTAAATCTAAATGTTAAATCTAAATCTAAATGTAAAATCTAAATGCTAAATCTAAATGTTAAGTCTAAATCTAAATCTACATGTTAAATCTAAATGTTAAATCTAAATTTTAAATCTTAATGTTAAATCTAAATCTAAATGTTAAATCTAAATCTAAATTGTTAAATATAAATCTAAATGTTAAATCTAAATGTTAAATCTAAATCTAAATGTTAAATCTAAATGTTAAATCTAAATCTAAATGTTAAATCTAAATGTTAAATCTAAATCTAAATGTAAAATCTAAATGCTAAATCTAAATGTTAAGTCTAAATCTAAATCTAAATGTTAAATCTAAATGCTAAATCTAAATTTTAAATCTAAATCTAAATGTAAAATCTAAATGTTAAATCTAAATCTAAATGTTAAATCTAAATGCTAAATCTAAATGTTAAATATAAATCTAAATGTTAAATATAAATATAAATTGTTAAATCTAAATCTAAATGTTAAATCTAAATGTTAAATCTAAATCTAAATGTTAAATCTAAATCTAAATGTTAAATCTAAATATTAAATCTAAATCTAAATGTAAAATCTAAATGCTAAATCTAAATGTTAAGTCTAAATCTAAATCTAAATGTTAAATCTAAATGCTAAATCTAAATTTTAAATCTAAATCTAAATGTAAAATCTAAATGTTAAATATAAATCTAAATGTTAAATCTAAATGCTAAATATGAATGTTAAATCTAAATCTAAATGTTAAATCAAAATGTAAAATCTAAATGTTTAATCTAAATGTTAAATATAAATGTTAAATCTAAATCTAAATGTAAAATATAAATGTTAAATCTAAATGTAAAATCTAAATGCTAAATCTAAATGTTAAATCTAAATGCTAAATCTAAATTTTAAATCTAAATCCAAATGTAAAATCTAAATGTTAAATCTAAATCTAAATGTTAAATCTAAATGTTAAATCTAAATCTAAATGTTAAATCAAAATGTAAAATCTAAAAGTTAAATCTAAATCTTAATGTTAAATCTAAATATAAATGTTAAATATAAATCTAAATGTTAAATATAAATCTAAATGTTAAATCTTAATGTTACATCTAAATCTAAATGTTAAATCTAAATGTTAAATCTAAATGTTAAATCTAAATGTTAAATATAAATCTAAATAGTTAAATCTAAATCTAAATGTTAAATCTAAATCTAAATGTTAAATATAAATATTAAATCTAAATCTAAATGTAAAATCTAAATGCTAAATCTAAATGTTAAGTCTAAATCTAAATCTAAATGTTAAATCTAAATGCTAAATCTAAATGTTAAATCTAAATGCTAAATCTAAATGTTAAATCTAAATCAAAATGTAAAATCAAAATGTAAAATCTAAATGTTTAATCAAAATGTTAAATATAAATGTTAAATCTAAATCTAAATGTAAAATATAAATGTTAAATATAAATGTAAAATATAAATGCTAAATCTAAATGTTAAGTCTAAATCTAAATCTAAATGTTAAATCTAAATGCTAAATCTAAATTTTAAATCTAAATCTAAATGTTAAATCTAAATGTTAAATCTAAATCTAAATGTTAAATCTTAATGTTAAATCTAAATCTAAATGTTAAATCTAAATCTAAATGTTAAATCTAAATGTTAAATCTAAATCTAAATAGTTAAATCTAAATCTAAATGTTAAATCTAAATCTAAATGTTAAATATAAATATTAAATCTAAATCTAAATGTAAAATCTAAATGCTAAATGTAAATGTTAAGTCTAAATCTAAATCTAAATGTTAAATCTAAATCTAAATCTTAAATCAAAATGTAAAATCAAAATGTTTAATCAAAATGTTAAATATAAATGTTAAATCTAAATCTAAATGTAAAATCTAAATGTAAAATCTAAATGTTAAATCTAAATGTAAAATATAAATGCTAAATCTAAATGTTAAGTCTAAATCTAAATCTAAATCTAAATGTTAAATCTAAATGCTAAATCTAAATTTTAAATCTGAATCTAAATGTTAAATCTAAATGTTAAATCTAAATCTAAATGTTAAATCTTAATGTTAAATCTAAATCTAAATGTTAAATCTAAATCTAAATGTTAAATCTAAATGTTAAATCTAAATCTAAATAGTTAAATCTAAATCTAAATGTTAAATCTAAATCTAAATGTTAAATATAAATATTAAATCTAAATCTAAATGTAAAATCTAAATGCTAAATGTAAATGTTAAGTCTAAATCTAAATCTAAATGTTAAATCTAAATCTAAATCTTAAATCAAAATGTAAAATCAAAATGTTTAATCAAAATGTTAAATATAAATGTTAAATCTAAATCTAAATGTAAAATCTAAATGTAAAATCTAAATGTTAAATCTAAATGTAAAATATAAATGCTAAATCTAAATGTTAAGTCTAAATCTAAATCTAAATCTAAATGTTAAATCTAAATGCTAAATCTAAATTTTAAATCTGAATCTAAATGTTAAATCTAAATCTAAATGTTAAATCTAAATGTTAAATCTAAATGTTAAGTCTAAATCTAAATCTAAATCTAAATGTTAAATCTAAATGCTAAATCTAAATTTTAAATCTAAATCTAAATGTTAAATCTAAATCTAAATGTTAAATCTAAATGTTAAATCTAAATCTAAATGTTAAATCAAAGTGTTAAATCAAAATGTTTAATCTAAATGTTAAATATAAATGTTAAATCTAAATATTAAATCTAAATCTAAATCTAAATGTAAAATCTAAATGCTAAATCTAAATGTTAAGTCTAAATCTAAATCTAAATGTTAAATCTAAATACTAAATCTAAATGTAAAATCTAAATGTAAAATCTAAATGTTAAATCTAAATGTTAAATCTAAATGTAAAATCTAAATGTAAAATCTAAATGTAAAATCTAAATGTTAAATCTAAATGTTAAATCTAAATCTAAATGTTAAATCTAAATCTAAAAGTTAAATCTAAATCTTAATGTTAAATCTAAATCTAAATGTTAAATATAAATCTAAATGTTAAATCTAAATCTAAATGTTAAATCTTAATGTTAAATCTAAATCTAAATGTTAAATCTAAATCTAAATGTTAAATCTAAATCTAAATGTTGAATCTAAATCTAAAAGTTAAATCTAAATCTTAATGTTAAATCTAAATCTAAATGTTAAATATAAATCTAAATGTTAAATCTAAATCTAAATGTTAAATCTTAATGTTAAATCTAAATCTAAATGTTAAATCTAAATCTAAATGTTAAATCTAAATGTTAAATCTAAATCTAAATAGTTAAATCTAAATCTAAATGTTAAATCTAAATCTAAATGTTAAATATAAATCTAAATGTTAAATCTAAATGTTAAGTCTAAATCTAAATCTAAATCTTAAATCTAAATGTTAAGTCTAAATCTAAATCTAAATGTTAAATCTAAATGCTAAATCTAAATGTTAAATCTAAATCTAAATGTTAAATCTAAATGTTAAATCTAAATGTAAAATCTAAATGTTTAATCTAAATGTTAAATATAAATGTTAAATATAAATCTAAATGTAAAATCTAAATGTTAAATCGAAATGTTAAATCGAAATGTTAAATCTAAATCTAAATGTTAAATCTAAAAGTTAAATCTAAATCTAAATGTTAAATCTAAATGCTAAATCTAAATGCTAAATCTAAATCTAAATGTTAAATTTAATTGTTAAATCTAAATATAAATATAAATGTAAAGTCAAATTGTTAAATATAAATTTAAATCTAAATGTTTAATCTAACTGTTAAATATAAATATAAATATACATTTCAATCTAAATGTTAAATCTAAATCTAAATGTTAACTCTACATGTTAAATCTAAATCTAAATGTTAAATCTAAATGTTAAATCTAAATGTTAAATCTAAATGCTAAATCTAAATGTTAAATCTACATGTTAAATCTAAATGCTAAATCTAAATGTTAAATCTAATAAATCTAAATCTAAATCTAAATGTTAAATCTAAATGTTAAATCTAAATCTAAATGTTAAATCTTAATGTTAAATCTAAATCTAAATGTTAAATATAAATCTAAATGTTAAATATAAATCTAAATGTTAAATCTTAATGTTAAATATAAATCTAAATGTTAAATCTAAATCTAAATGTTAAATCTAAATGTTAAATATAAATCTAAATAGTTAAATATAAATATAAATGTTAAATATAAATCTAAATGTTAATATAAATATTAAATCTAAATCTAAATGTAAAACCTAAATGCTAAATCTAAATGTTAAGTTTAAATCTAAATCTAAATGCTAAATCTAAATGTTAAATCTAAATCTAAATGTTAAATCTAAATGTAAAATCTAAATGTTAAATCTAAATGTAAAATCTAAATGTTTAATCTAAATGTTAAATATAAATGTTAAATCTAAATCTAAATGTTAAATCTAAATGTAAAATCGAAATGTTAAATCGAAATGTTAAATCGAAATGTTAAATATAAATCTAAATGTTAAATATAAAAGTTAAATCTAAATCTAAATGTTAAATCTAAATGCTAAATCTAAATGTTAAATCTAAATCTAAATGTTAAATTTAATTGTTAAATCTAAATATAAATATAAATGTAAAGTCAAATTGTTAAATATAAATTTAAATCTAAATGTTTAATCTAACTGTTAAATATAAATATAAATTTTAATCTAAATGTTAAATCTAAATGTTAAATCTAAATCTAAATGTTAAATCTAAATGCTAAATCTAAATCTAAATGTTAAATCTAAATGCTAAATCTAAATGTTAAATCTACATGTTAAATCTAAATGCTAAATCTAAATGTTAAATCTAATAAATCTAAATGTTAAATCTAAACCTAAATCAAAATGTTAAATCTAATAAATCTAAATGTTAAATCTAAACCTAAATCAAAATGTGAAATCTAAATCAAAATGTTAAATCTTAATGTTAAATCTAAATCTAAATGTTAAATATAAATCTAAATGTTAAATCTAAATGTTAAATATAAATCTAAATTGTTAAATCTAAATCTAAATGTTAAATCTAAATCTATATGTTAAATCTAAATGTTAAATCTAAATGTTAAATCTAAATGTTACATCTAAATCTAAATGTTAAATCTAAATCTAAATGTTAAATCTAAATCTAAATGCTAAATCTAAATGTTAAATCTAAATCTAAATGTAAAACCTAAATGTTAAATCTAAATCTAAATGTAAAACCTAAATGTAAAACCTAAATGTTAAATCTAAATTTAAATCTAAATGTTTAATCTAAATGTTAAATCTAAATGTAAATATAAATGTTAAATATAAATCTAAATGTTAAATATAAATATAAATGTTAAATCTAAATGTAAAATCTAAATGTAAAATCTAAACATCAAATCTAAATGTTAAATCTAAATTTAAATGTAAAATCTAAATCTAAATGTGAAATCTAAATGCTGAATCTAAATGTTAAATCTAAATCTAAATCTAAATGTTAAATCTAATTGTTAAATCTAAATCTAAATGTAAAGTCAAATTGTTAAATATAAATCTAAATCTATATGTTAAATCTAAATGTTAAATCTAAATCTAAATGTTAAATCTAAATGTTAAATCTAAATCTAAATGTTACATCTAAATCTAAATGTTAAATCTAAATCTAAATGTAAAATCTAAATGTAAAATCTAAATCTTAAATCTAAAAAATGCCGATAACTGGAAGTGCCAAAATAAAAGCTTGATGAGTTCAGTGTGTGTTTATAGCATCCTGTCAAATAAGTAACGAATAAAAAACAACTCATCCGAAGAAATTGACTATTGGACATGGATTTTTGTGATAATGACTAGCTAAAATAATAAACACGTTTGGAGAAACTGTATTTGAAGAGTAGGCTAGTGTCACTTTTATGAAAATGTTTGCATGCTTAAAATCCAGCAAGAGCCTATGCTCTCAGCTAATGCCAATTCATTGGACATTTTGAATGACAGTGGCGTCAATAGTTACCGTACCTGGTCAGGGATGGGCGGGGAAATAGGCTCTTGCTGGCCTTTAAGCATGAAAACATGACACAGAGTGATGACATGATGAGTGATACAGTCTATGGCGAGGACATAACATTCAGTTAAAATGAGACCCCTCGTGGCTGACTATTATGGCTACAGGTCATCATAAGTCCCACACTTTTCATAAAAGTGAAACTAGCCTAATCTTCAAATACAGTTCCTCCAAACGTGTTTATTATTTTAGGTAGTCATTATCACAATAATCCATGTCCAAGAGTCAGTTTCCTTAGCATGAGATGGTTTTTATTTGTTACTTATTTGACACAGTGCACACACACTGACCTCGCCAAGCTTTTATTTTGGCACTTCCGGCATTTTTAATTAGCATATTAGGTAAATATTTAGTTTCCCCCGAAACATTTAGATTCAACATTTATATTTAGATTTATATTTAACATTTATATTTAACATTTATATTTATATTTAGATTTAACATTTAGATTTATATTTAGATTTAACATTTAGATTTAGATTTAACATATAGACTTAACATTTATATTTAACATTTATGTTAAGATTTATATTTAACATTTAGATTTAAATGTATATTTAACATTTAGATTTATATTTAACATTTAGATTTATATTTAATATTTATATTTAACATTTAGATTTAGCATTTAGATTTAGCACTTAGATTTTACATTTAACATTTAGGTGTAACATTTAATATTTATATTTTACTATTTCAAATATCTCTAAGTTGACAAATATTGTTGTAAATGTGCTAAAAACTGATCATCAAAAATTCATACCAGTTTTTTAAACATTGTTTGAAGTTAAATGTGATAAAATTTTCAGCATGAGATGCTTTATAAATGGCGCCCCATAATGGTGTGGACACTTACATCACTATCATCATAGCTTTCGTTCTTGGTGTGAACAGGGCATTCTTGTGAATTATTGTAGGTTTTCACATTATTGTCTAGAATAAATTTATCTGGTGTATATAATATTCTCTGTTTTCTTTTTTTTTTTCATAATAGTACGTTTCACCACCCCAAGTGTTGACCCTTGCTACAACTATAACAGTCTGAATGAGACTTGGAGAGCAACAAACAATTCTTACAATAGTAGCAATATAAGGTGTGACTACCTCCAGGGCTGGTACAGGCTGTTCTACAATGGTCAGAATGCCCAGATGCCAGAATCATGTGTTAATCAATACATGTGTGGCACTTATAACCCAATGTGGCTCAACGGCTCTCATCCGCGACTGGAAGATGGGGTGGTCACCCGTCAGGTCTGTGCCTCCGGGTGGAGTGGCTGCTGTTCTTACAGATCTCTCCCTATACAAGTCAAAGCCTGTCCAGGAAATTATTATGTTTATGAGTTTGTCAGGCCAGTAATCTGTGGAGTTTACTGTGCAGGTGATTATTTATTAATGTGTATTTCAGTGATTAACCTTTCTGTGTTATTTAAAATAATATTGATAAAAAACAATTGTTCCTGATATCAGATATCACAAAACTTAGTGCAGCCTCTTCGACAACAGCAGCAACACCAAGAACACCAACAGCATTCATTACTCCAAGAGTAACAGCCACTGGTAAAGTATTAATTCTTGTTTATTTCATCAACTCTCATGAGCATCTTTTTGGGCATGCATTTCAATTACATGAACTCTCAAAATTTTTCTGTTCATTCCACTACACATGCATGATGTCAATTCATTTCACAAGTAATTTCTGCAGGGACCACTGACATAAAAGATGAATGCCAATTAGGACACAGTTTGAACTGGCGTTATGTTTATCTACAGGACAAGAACTCCTAGCACATGCAGCCTTTAATTTTAATTTATTGAAAGGATATGCCCTTGAGATGTGACATCTCATTTTCAAGGGGGTCCAATCATGGATGCCTAGCATGGATGAGTGCAGGGGGAGCAATGATAACGATTCCTATTTCAAAGAGAGCGCGTGCAGATGAGGAGTTACTGAGCTTGCTTGGTGGCAGAAAAGTAAACCGGAAAGGAAAAGTAAACACAACCGCGTTGTGACAGGTTTAGTCTGTCTAGTGTCTACACCAGTGTTAATTTTGACACTAAATTTTAATTTAGTTTTAGTCTTAGTCTTTTGACTATAATTCTTTTTAGTTTTAGTCAAGTTTTAGTCATCTAATTTGTTTTAATTTTAGTCTTATTTTAGTCGAATAAAATTGCTTGGTATTTTAGTCGACTAAAATTGCTTGATATTTTAGTCGACTAAAATAAGACTAAAATCAATAACAGATTTACTAGACAATTTTTTACAGCTGGTATAGGAAACAAACTTAACCAAAATATATAAAACACAAATTCTACTTTATTTCAACACAACTGTGTCTTTATTTCAATTCAAAAGCTTTTATGCAGCAACAAACACTGTCACGATAATGTAAACAATAACTAGCTGCCAAATGACCATCAATAAAAGAAAAATAAAGTTAGATCCAGGACCTTAAAGCTTACAGCTGGGCTAAACAATAATTGCATACATTTAAAGTAAATATTTAATAAGTTGGCAGCTAGGTGGATAAAAAAAGTAACAAGATTTTATAAGGTATTCATTTGTCTAGCAATATTGTATGTTTTAAATACTACAATATTGCTAGATTTGTATGTATAATGATAGGATGTGAACATTCATTGGCAAGAGACCAACACCCGCTACAGGGAAAGAACCGCGCTCGGAATCACAAATCAAATCCGATAAGAATACCAGAGTAAACATCGGCACTGCTTTTAATCGCTGGAGACAACTGATGGACCTGAAAGAAATGAGGTTCGACTCCGAACTTGCAAGTTAGATGCTGTTAGTATTTCGCTAGAAGTTTGTTTTATATGTTTGTGTATTTTTTTTCGGGAAGTTATAACATAGAAATGTATCGAAGGCTGTTCGATAAACGGAAGGCTGTTCCCTCCTCCGTGGGACTCATGGGGCTGAAACTGAACGAGAGCAGCAGCAGCAAGGACTCGCTCCGAGCGGGGCTTGAACCCGGGTCTCCGATGGGAGGCGGACGCACTAACAAGGAGGCAGAGATATTTTAAGCAGTTTTACTCACGGCCTGCGGTTCCAACACACGATCGTGACCCTTTTTCGTTGGGATTGCATCATCCTTAAGAAATAAACGATACGCAAATCCATCGTCAAACTGGGCTTTGTTTGTAAAACAAGCATTTTAGAAGTGCAGGGAACAAACACAAACACTTGCACAACTCCGTTGATGCTCTGAAAAAATAAACTCCATCCACTGGTCCCTTAATGCAGTTTTTTCTTTGGTAATCTGTGCAGGGTTGTCTTGCCCTGGCAACCAAAAACACACTCCTTTTGTGACATTTCGCGACGCTCTCGCTCTGATCAGTGATTGTCTGTGCACAGCCTCTCTCTGCTCTGCTATACGGGAGCGCGCGCTCTTCCGGCAAACATGCCCTCAGGACCCATATAAGGAAATTCCGCTCCATCTAACGTCACACAGAGCCATACTCGAAAAAAACTTTCCGAAACTTGTGACAAACCGGAAGGAGTATTTTTGGAACAGAAATACTCCTTCAAAAGTACAACTTAATTTTTGAAACTTTGTCCATGTTTAGCATGGGAATCCAACTCTTTAACAGTGTAAAAAACTCAGTATGCATGAAATAGCATTTCACCCCCCCTTTAAATAATTTTTTGGACAGTAAAAATGTTCTATCTGACTTTCAATCCGGTTTTAGAAAAAGGCATAGTACAACATCTGCAGCTCTTAAGGTTTTAAATGACTTCATTGAATCCATAGATAAAAAGCAGCATTGTGCAACCCTTTTTATTGACCTTTCTAAGGCTTTTGATACAGTGGACCACACAGTGCTTAAGCACAGACTGTGTAGGGCAGGACTATCTGAACAAACTGTAAGTTGGTTTGGTAATTACCTTACAGACAGAACTCAGTGTGTGCAGGCAGAGGGAAATACCTCTAGCTATCTCAAAATAACAAAAGGCGTGCCACAGGGATCAGTGCTGGGTCCACTGCTTTTCATTCTATATATAAATGACATGAATCATAACATATTGAAAGGAAATTTTCATTTTTATGCAGATGACACTGTACTGTATTGCTCAGCACCTACAGCAGTCCAGGCCCTCTCCCAATTACAATTTGATTTTAATATGCTTCAAAAAAACATTTATGATCTGAAACTTGTTTTAAATGCTGAAAAAACAAAAGTAATGCTTTTTTCAAATTCAAAATCTAAATTAAATCTGTCTTCAATCATTACTTCTCAGGGTAAGAAGATTGAATGTGTTTCTAAATACAGATATCTCGGTATTTTAATAGATGAATCTCTTTCTTTTACTTCTCATATTCAGCAGCTGGCAAAAAGATTAAAACTTAAACTAGGGTTTTATTTTAGAATCAAATCCTGTCTCTCATTCGAATCTAAAAAGAGGTTAGTTGCTGGTACTTTTATGTCTATTATTGACTATGGTGATGTTTTATATATGCACGCTTCGTCTCAAAGTTTACATGCACTGGATACTATATACCATGGAGCTTTGAGGTTCATCACTGGTCTGAAAGTCCTCACTCACCATTGTGAACTGTATGAACGTGTTGGATGGTCTTCTCTGTCAACACAGAGACTTCAACACTGGTATGTTTTTATATATAAGGCTATTTTAGGTCTTCTTCCATCCTACCTTCTGACCTACATCAGTGTAAAAGATATAGGGACTTACAATCTTCGGTCCCAGGATCTTGTTCTTTTGTCTGTACCAAGTGTTAGAACTGAGCTGGGGGAAAAGGCGTTTAACTTTGCTGCTCCTTTTGCATGGAACAAGTTACAGAAAAATTTGAAACTTAATAAGCTTGTCTCATTGGTTACTTTTAAGAGGATATTAACTGACTTGGAAACAGCCACATCTGGCTGTAGTTGTTCTGCATGATATGCTAAGGATTTGTGGTTGTTGTATCTGCTATTTTAGTTGTCTTATGTTATTGTGTATTCTGTGTTGTATGTATGGTTGTACTGCTGCCTATCTTGGCCAGGACACTCTTGAAAAAGAGATTTTTAATCTCAACGAGTACTTTCCTGGTTAAATAAAGGTGAAAAAAAATTAATGAGAGAAGAGTGTAAATTTGACATTTGTTGTAAGTGTAGTCAGTTTATCCTCAATCCACACTTTCCCTGTCATACAGACATATAGGTTTAGCTATAATGTAATGTTAGTGTGTTTGCCGTCTGTATTCTGCCATACTGTATGTATTCTGAATAATAATCACACAATGCTTTTTTTGGCATCAGGTTCTACAACTTCCAGCTCTGATCCATGCTATAATTATACTATCCTTGATGAATACTGGAGAGACATACAAGCAAACTATTACTACTCTTCACGTAATGACAGTCTTGTTGAATGGAAAGGCTGGTATCGGCTGTATCTGGGAGGACTCAGTGCTCAAATGTCTGAGTGGTGTGTGAGTACTTCACGTTGTGGTGGTGAAACTGGATTGTCTCTCAATGGTTCTCATCCAAGACTTGAGGATGGAGTGGTAACCCGTGAAGTGGTGGGAACTAATGCTTTGGTGTGGATGTGGTCGACTTCCTCTTGTGGCAGCTACAAGTCCAACTCCATTCGAGTCAAAGCTTGTCCTGGAAACTATTACGTCTATGAACTTGTCAAACCCAACGCATCAATCCCCAGGCCAATGTATTGTGCAGGTGAATTTCAAAAGTTTATATGAAGAATAAATGCTCTATGTATTAGGTCGTTTTAAATTTTTAAACAGTCAGAATCAGTGCTGTGCAGTCAATTTATAACCCACCATTACCGTAATATTCCCTCACAATCTCACAAATCCAAACCTCAAATCTCTTATCACACCAGAAAGGATTTTTTCTTCAATATAAATGAAGGAAATAATCAAAAAGTTTAAAATAATGTATCGGTGTGGTTTGTGCATGTGTAGGGTGGGCTTCATTGTTCCAGTAAGGTGGCATCCATTTAATAATATTAATTAAAATTATAATTTTAATGCATTATTATTGCATACAATATATTATGTTATAATATAATACTGTACTGAGGTGCAAATATTTGGCACTATTTACAATAAGTAGTATAAATAGCATAAAATCCTGCTACTTTAACATAGGGTAAATATAAATTATAGATTTGCACTTAAATAGCATATTGTAAAAAAAAAAAAAATGCTATTTTCACTTGGCATAAATATAACCCATTGCTAATTGCACTTAGTCTAAAATGTAAATAGCATATATTTACACTTAAAGGGTTAGTTCACCCAGATAGCAAATTTATGTAATTAATAACTTACCCTCATGTTGTTTCAAACCCGTAAAACCTCCGTTTATTTTTGGAACACAGTTTAAGATATTTTAGATTTAGTCTCTCAGTCCATCCATTGAAGCTGTTTGTACGGTATACTGCCCATGTCCAGAAAGGTAAGAAAAACATCATCAAAGTAGTCCATGTGACATCAGAGGGTCCGTTAGAATTTTTTGAAGCATCAAAATACATTTTGGTCCAAAAATAGCAAAAACTTTATTCAGCATTGTGTTCTCTTCCGTGTCTGTTGTGAGAGAGAGTACAAATCAAAGCAGTCTGGATATCCGGTTCGCGAACGAATCATTCAGTTCACCAAATCGAACTGAATCGTTTTAAACGGTTCGCATCTCTAATACGCATTAATCCACAAATGACTTAAGCTGTTAACTTTTTTAATGTGGCTGACACTCCCTCTGAGTTCAAACAAACCAATATCCCGGAGTAATTCATGCACTCAAACTGAACTGCTGTGAAGAGAGAACTGAAGATGAACACCGAGCCGACCCAGATAACGTACAATAGACTGACTCGTTCACTAGTGAAGAACCGGTTGCATCGGTGTTCAGATCACCAGTAGTTCTTTCGGACAGTTCGATTCAATAAACCGGTTGAAGAAAACGGTTCACCGGTTCTTTTGCGCTCGACGTAATGGCGTCATTGGAGATGATTGCCCTTGATTCAAGCCTTCGGTTTACCCGCGCTCATAACATTAGCACAGAATCAGTTCAGAATCAATCACCAAAAGAATCAGTTCAGTTCAGACGCTCTGTGTGTCGGTTTGCTTCACGCTGAATCACACATGCGCAGTATCATCAGCTCCTCGGTTCACGAATCGGACGCGTCCGACAGAAACGGTTCTTGACTCGTGAATGAGTCAATGTATTGTTCGTTATCTGGCTCGGCTCGGTGTTCATCTTCAGTTTTCTCTTCACAGCAGTTCAGTCAATGTACTGTTTGAGTACATGAATTTCTCCGGGATATTGGTTTGTTTGAACTCAGAGGGAGTGTCAGCTACATTAAAAAAGTTAACAGCTTAAGTCATTTGTGGATTGATGCTTATTAGATATGCGAACCGTTTCAAACGATTCAGTTCGATTTAAACAAATATATAAAGTAACAATCCGGAACACTGGAAAAACAGGAATATGTAAGAAAGCAGAACGTAACCGCTATAATACACCATGTGTAAAGCAGATAACATTAAAAACAAACACTGAACTACTGAACTAACACACTGACAAGAAACTAATTCAGTCAAGGACTATTTCGACAGGCATACAGACAACAATGTTGTTAAATTGAGCCACGTTCACACAGATCTGTGAAAGCAGCTAAAAGTGCTGTTTTTATACTTTGTAAACACACATAAAATTCCTTTAGACTGAACACATAACACAGATCTGCATGATGTCAACAATTTCACAAATCCACTTTTGTAGTTTAGTGAAGATAATTATATCATTTTCAAATCCAGACTCAGATGTAAAATTACATTAAAATTACTGTGCTTATAATATGCTTTCAGAACACTCTAAATTGTCTTCAATGCAATTAATTTTTTAACATTACTTTTGCAAACTCCATAACAGTTGCTTTCCAAAGCATCAGCAGTGATCCCTGCTACAACTATAAGTCTCTGGATCGTCCCTGGAGAGCCAACAATGAAAGTGGAGATAACATTTGTGATTATTCTTTCTCCTGGAACGGCTGGTACCGGCTTTTCTACCGTGGAATGAACATCCAGTTGCCAGAGACCTGTGTTAGTTCATACAGATGTAACACACCGATCCCCCTGTGGCTGAACGGTCCTCACCCTAGGATTGTGGACGGAGTGGTGATCAGAGAGGTCTGTGGACAGTACGGGACTCAATGCTGTGATTACAAACCAAGACCAATCAGAGTTAAAGCATGTCCAGGAAATTACTATGTCTATGAACTTGTGAGGCCAAACTGGTGTGCAGGATATTGTACAAGTACGTGTTTTTTTTTTTTGTTTTTTGTTTTTTGAAGTATTTTAAAATGATTTCTATCTTATCATGAATAATAATTTTTTCAGATATTAGCACCATTTCACAGCCGATTACCACTATACGTCCAGCTATAACCACTAGAACCAACAACACATTGAGTAAGTTGTTATTCTACTTTGTAAAAGAATGTATGTAAGTTATTACAAAAAAATGTAAATGAAATTTGCAGCTTAATTATTGCAATGCAATTTAAAACAGCTTTTGTTTCTTCACATGTAGCATCACTATTACACAGATCTGTTAAGTATGAATGATCTAGGAATTTTGTGATCTTTATGCTTGACCTGTTCAGATTTGCACTCATGAACTTCCTCTTTAAAATTCCTTGTCTGTTTTGATCTTGTCATCTCTCACTTTTAGATTATGACCCATGCATTAACTACAACACACTCAATGACAGCTGGAGAAACATACTCAGTTATCGTTATGGATCCAATGCTAATTATGATGACACAGATGCTAACTGGGATGGCTGGTATCGACTCTTTCTTAATGGATTGAGTGCTCAGATGCCTGAATGGTGTGTGTCTTACTTGGCATGTGGAGGTTTTAGTTCTCTGTGGCTTGGTGGCTCTCATCCTCGGCTGGAAGATGGAGCTGTTACTCGTGACATTTACGGCTCTTACTATGAGCAGTGCAGTTACTACAGATCCGACCCAATACAAGTCAAAGCTTGTCCGGGAAACTATTATGTCTACAAATTTACCAGACCACCTCTTTCAATCCCATCCCCTACATATTGTTCAGGTATATTTATTTTTAATATTCCCTTTTACTTGTATTTGTATGCTTACGGCCAATTCACAGCAAGGATGATAACAATACAGATATAGTTATAACAATCATTCTCAATATTAAAGAATAGCAGTCCACACCACAGCTGTGAGGATAAAGGCACAGTCAAACGATATCGTTGGAATCACTTTCAGAATGATCTTTTTCCAGTTGTTGAATGATGCCCAATCAGAATCCATCCTGCTATTACAAGCTCAAGAATTAAAAGCGGCAGACACACGTGCTTACAATAAACTGAAGAAATCATTCCATGGTGTGGACATTAATATCACTATCTTCATAGTTATCATCATAGCTTTCGTTCTTGGTGTGAACAGGGCATTATTGTGAATAATTGTAGGTTTTCACATTATAACCTTGAATAAATTAATCTGCTGCATATAATATTCTCTATGTTCTCTATTTATTTTTCATAATAGTACGTTTCACCACCCCAAGTGTTGACCCTTGCTACAACTATAACAGTCTGAATGAGACTTGGAGAGCAACAAACAATTCTGACAATAGCAATATGAGGTGTGATAACATCCAAGGCTGGTACAGGCTGTTCTACAACGGTCAGAGTGCCCAGATGCCAGAATCATGTGTAAATCAATACATGTGTGGAACTTACATCCCAATGTGGCTCAACGGCTCCCATCCGCGACTGGAAGATGGGGTGGTCACCCGTCAGGTCTGTGGCTCCGGGTGGAGTGACTGCTGTACTTACAGATCTCTCCCTATACAAGTCAAAGCCTGTCCAGGAAATTACTATGTTTATGAGTTTGTCAGGCCAGTAACCTGTGGAGCTTACTGTGCAGGTAAGCAATTATTTATGTGTATTTCAGTCATTTACATTTCTGTGTTATTTAAAATTATATTGATAAAAAACAATTGTTCCTGCTATCAGATATATCAAAACTTAGTGCAGCCTCTTCGACAACAGCAGCAACACCAAGAACAGCAACAGCATCCATTACTCCAAGAGTCACAGCCACTGGTAAAGTATTGTCTTGCTTATTTCATCAACTATCATGAGCATCTTTTTGGGCATGCATTTTAATTACATGAACTCATTCCACTATCACACATGTGCAGTCAATTCATAGCAAAAGTCATCTTTGTAAAAAACACTAACATAAACGATGCATGACAATTATTATTAAAAGTGTGGATTGGCAATGGTTCTGTTCTTTGCAACAGAATGTTTAGCTACACCTCTTTTCAAATGACTCTTTGTGTTGTATTTAATTTCTTTGTGCTTCTCCTCTCAGGTGTGTGGGATCACTGTTCTGAACTCAGTTGCTCTGAGGATGAACACTGTGGAGAAAAAAATGGTGTTTATGGCTGTTTATGTAACGCAAACCATTCCAGATGGAATTCTGAATCTTTCGGTTGGTATTCTTTATTTTTTAATTTATTGTATTTATTTCTTTTGCCATTAAAAAGCCATAATTGTAAATTTATTAAAGTTTTTTTTTTCTTCAGATTTCTCAGAAACCTGTGAAAGCAGCTCTGGCTCCATGTCTGTGTCTCGCTGTCAGCTCTTTGAGGCTGGTTTTTCAGCTGATATCTTACATCTCAATGATCCAAGCTGTAAAGGAACAGTGCGCAATGGCAGAGTGGAATTTAATTTTGACAACAATGAACACATCTGTGGTACAAACCTTGTGGTGAGATTCATTTATGCATAATCTATTCAAGTAAACCATCCAAACTGGGGGTCAAACTCACAAATTGAGAAGGGTTCGGGAATATACAGTAAGTGTTTTATTCTTCTGCTGATGTTAGCCAGGAGAGTGACAACACATTCCCTTTATAAACTAATGCTAAAAAAGTCACTCAGACCATAACTCACTTGACCGCTACACCTGTTTGTGATTTTTTTTATTGTTGCTTTCATTAAAACAAATTTGAAACACTTATATATAATTGTGTATTTGTATGGTACAACTACATGTATCATATCTCGTGCAAAAATGATCTTCTCTTAATTCCTAAAACTGTATATGTGTAAGTAACCTGTCGCTCACGACACTTGCACCGACACACACACACACACACACACACACACACACACACACACACACACACACACACACACACACACACACAACAAAAACTGTTGCCCGCATTCTCCACCATTAATATGTGACTTATGCAACTGTTTGGGTTATGTAGTGCCTCCACCTTACTTTGATGGTTCCTTTAACCCATTCTGTTGACTATAAGTAATGTTGCACTGACATGTCTACTTACTCTCACAAGAGTGTTACAAGAGTGTTAGTAGACCAGTAGGGTTAGAATAAGTTATATAGTCAGTATAATGTCTGTTGGGAGACCATTACAATAAAGGGTTAACAGATATTAACCAGACAGTCTACTATTACTCTGAAGAGAACTAGTTGACATTTATGTGCAACGTTACTTGTAGTCCACAAAATGTTCTAAATGGAACATCAAAATAGTGTTACTTGTGTAGTTACTATTACTCTCATTTCTAGAATTCAATTAGGCTGAATTACAAAAATCACTTTTTATTTTTTAAACAGGCCAATGGCACCCACTTCATCTATGATAACTTCATTCTGGGAACACCGAGGACAGAAGGCCTCATCAGCAGAGAGAAGGTTCTGAAGCTTTCTTTCAGCTGTGCTTACCCCCAAACACAAACTCTTTCCATGAATATGGAAATCAACCCACTGGAGAGGTGAGAGTCAATACACATTTCAGATATACTAGCATAGAGCTAGTGCAGATGTCAACATTTTCAGCAAATTAAGATTTTTTGTATGTGTGCAAACTAGTGGTGGGCCGTTATCGCCGTTAACGTGCTGCGTTAACGTGAGACTCTTATCGGGCGATAAAAAAAATATTGCTGTTAATCTATTGTCAACGTTGGGTGGGGAGCTGGGTCTATACTAAGCGAGCTATGATGACTTTCACCTTGATATTTTATATAACCGACTGGTTGAGGCCAGCCTAACGGACAGCGACACTGAACCGAGCTCTCTTCTGCGAAGTTCTCCTCAAAGTCCCTCCTGCACCGGAACGAACAAATACAAATCGCAGTTTGAAACAAACAACAAGATGTGAAAGAGCCATCTTGTTCTGATCAAAGAACAAGTGTTTTGATCAAAACACTTGAACATTGAATTTGCTTATTTTTGCTCTAGTGCCGACAAATACATACGAAATGTCAAAATATCAACCTTGGAAATTATGTTCGAAAAAACAGTCAGTTATTTCTTAAGTGAAAGTAAACAGTTGAGGAAAAAAATGGGATGTGTATTATATTGGATGCGTTCATCGTCTCTTAAAGTGACTGCGCCTAATTTAGCTACTGGCTGCTGTTAATGTTAATCCAAGAAAATGAAAATGAAAATCATTCACTGCTCTTGACTACTTTGTAGTTTTAACAGTCAAATCAAAAATTATTCAGACACCAGATCTTTTTTGATATATATAGCAAAACTGTAATAATGTGAGAAATGTTGAAGGTGTCTGAATAAATGTAGGTTTGATTGTATATTTCATTTTGACATTGAAGACTATCCAGTGCTTTTTTACATTTAATTATTTAGTTTCTGTACCTTGACACCTACAAACTTGAAAAAACCTTAAACATTGTGTAAATAGCATAAATAAATAAAAATAAACGAACATACAAATTAAACAATTTCAAACAGGGCCCACTGCTACAACCTTCACCGGGCAATTGTGCAATGTGGAATTAGTTTACAGCTTTTTCAAGCAGTTTGTGATGCATTTTGGAAACAGGAGATGTACATTTCTAATGCACCACCTTGCTTGATAAACCCCTTCTCAAAGACTTACTGTTTGTCAATTTTATTTGGGTAACACACATATTCTGAATGCCGTCGGAAGAATTTGAATGAGCCATTTTAATCTAGATTAATCTAGATTAATTTCAAGATCACAGTGAGATTAATCTAGATTAAAAAAATTAATCTATGCCCACCTCTAGTGCAAACTAATTCTTTAAGCAGAAACATAAATAACAAACTGGGGTAACTCTTAACACAGATCTACCCTTCATTTTAATAGCATTGTGCACAAGAGCCTTCCAGCGGGTGAAGGCAGATATCGTGTTCGGATGATTCCATATCAGGACGATGAGTTTACCCGGCCCTTCACTGGAAGTGTGGATGCGGAGCTCAACCAGGAGATGCATGTGGAAGTTCGCGTTGAGGGGGTTGACAGTCGACAATTTGCCCTGGTGATAGACACATGTTGGGCTACACCTGTGAATGACCCCGATTACACTCTCCGCTGGGATCTCATCGTTCAAGAGTTAAAAAAAATGCTTCTTTTCTATTCCAAAAAGATCAGTCTCATGTCACTGTAAAACAATATTTTTTTAAAAATACACTTTGATCTGCACATACATTGAATAAAAAATGAAACATCCCTGTTGGATGCTTTGCTTTTCAGTATTTCAGTGCTAAAGCACAGGACAACTTTGATATAGAATGTCTTGCATGACAAAAAATATATATATATTAATTGTTTATCATTGATATTCTCAGGTGTCCCAATCCAAATGATGACACAGTGGAGCTGCTGCAGAACGGCGTCTCGACATCCAGCCGTTTCTCCTTCAGGATGTTTATCTTCACTGCAAACTCCACTAAGCTTTACCTGCACTGTTCTATTCAACTTTGCCTTCTGTCTAGCAATCACTGTTCAGTGGTGAGATGTGACGATTACAATATGGTTGTAAATGTCAAGGTTTTAGATTCTACCACTGACAACCTCCTGTTGATCAAACAATAATCCAAAAACCTGTCTGCAAATATCATCATCACCACTGCCCATAGTGATAAGGTTTAAGGCCCCGATATACTTCAAACAAAATCAAAGAAGAAACTTATATGACATCATTCAAACAAAATTAGGCCGAAACAAAGTTTGTTTTGAGTTTGTTTCAGCAGTTCGAAATAGCTGACCAAAGCAATCTTTCAGGGGGAGTTTGTTTTGTCTTCTAAACACCTTTGAGATACCATTGGTCCGTGGCAGTTTTGCATTTTCTTGGTGTGTTCTGGAACTCCATCTTCTTTGACGTGCTTTTTTTTCCATGGTTTGTTTTCTCATTCAATAGAGGTGAGACAGGAGAACAACATCTCCAAGTCACTAGCAACATAAACACACTGTGTTGAATAGCTGAGCTGCCAAAAATGTATACGCACCAGTACAATTGCTCCAATAGTTTTTCCACATCATGCTAAAGTTTTTAGACTATGAACCATTCACACTTAAATACTGATTATGGAAATGGAATGATTCTTTTGCATTGCAAAATGATACTGGACTCTGAACTGCTGCTAATCATTATTCTTTTGTCTATAATATTGTGACAATTGATCCACGTCTCATACCAAGAAGTATATCAGAACCTTTAATGACAGGGATGCTACAATACATGTTTGTGGAGATTTTGCACTTCCCTTTATGTCTCATTTTTGTTCAGTTATATTTAACGGGACTTACATAGCTGGATTCTGTCTTTTCCTTCTGTAGAACTGTAACTCTGGGCAGCACTGGAGAAAGCGCAGGTCTCTGGACTTCCACGACAGTTCTTCAATATCCATGGGTCCTCTGATGTTGTCAGAAGGAAACACAGGTGAACATTTCATTCAACTGTTTTAATTAGTAAGTTATTATTTCTGTCTTGAATATATTACATTTCATTATTTTCCCTATTCACAGATAAGTGGGTCAAAGACCCAGTGAAGGTATCCAAGGCTTCTTCTCTGTGTGCTTCTCTGATGGTGTTGTTTGTCTTTATGATGAGTGTCTTGATCCTCTTTTAAAAATTTCTTCGAGAAAATTGGAAGCATTTAACATGCATATAATCTAATGTCATTATAATTAAGGTTGCACTGATGTCACGCTGGTTGTGGGTTTCTAAAGGTTTCTTTGCTTCATAGCAGTTATAACTGTGGTATTTTAAGTGAATTGTTGTTTAATCAGTTTTATTAATTGTTGCATACTACTATATTAATCTTGTTTTACTTGAAATGAAGTGGAACAATGGCAAAGCCAATCAGATTCATGCTAATTAAAGTCATGCAAAAACATTACAAGACTGTTTATTTTCAGTTCAATTAAGCTTTAAAAATTTATATGTTTGTGTAGGAGTTCAATTATGTCTTTCTATGAAAAGGCTAATAGTGGGTACTATTAAACAATATCACAGTATTTATAGGGTTAGTTTACCCAAAAATCTAAATTATGTAATTAATAACTCACTCTCATGTCGTTCCAAACCCGTAAAACCTCAGTTTATCTTCTGAACACAGTTTAAGATATTTTAGATTTAGTCCGAGAGGTCTCAGTCCCTCCATTGAAACTGTGTGTACGGTCTACTGTCCATGTCCAGAAAGGTAAGAAAAACATCATCAAAGTAGTCCATGTGACATCATAGGGTCGGTTAGAATTTTTTGAAGCATCGAAAATACATTTTGGTCCAAAAATAGCAAAAACTACGACTTTATTTAGCATTGTCTTCTCTTCCGTGTCTGTGAGATTTCAAAACACTGCAGTGTAGTCTCAGGCGGCAAGGAAGTCGATCGGAAGTTGAAGTCGGGTGGGGGCTGCCATCTTGTAGCAGAACTTCACTTGCGTTAGCATTCCCATTGACTCCCATTCATTTTGGCGTCACTTTGACAGCGAATAACTTTACATCTGAGGCGTTTAAAGACTCCATTTCTCCATTATTTATTTCTAAAGATACACGACAATGTATAAAGGGCTCCATTACCTTCTATGTTACATTATGGCCCCGTATAAACAGTTTTTGTAAAAAATAGGCTAACGATTGCGTCATAACCACTCGTCTCTCTGTCGCATTACCGTACAGACAGGAGGAGAAGTTCGCAGACAATTAACTTAATATGGCGTACTACAGTTACATTTTAAAATACTAAACAAAATAATTAATCAGAATACTTACTCCTGCTCACTCACGCCAAAGAACTCCCCGCTCAAGCTCGCCGTCTCTGCAAGATTAACGATGGCAGTTTGCACGCACAGCCACAAGATTTACATCTGTCAGACTGGTTGCTGACGTCGTCAAGCTTTGTTTGAGTCTGCGCGTCAGAAACGGAAGTGCTAAAAAACACTAAAAATGGGCTTCACTTGTCTCAGTTGAGTTCCAATGGGGTCGCTGTGTCTATTTCTTTTACTGTCTATGTGTAATATGTAGTGATATTCCGGTTCACGAATCATTCGATGTAACCGCATCTTCTTGAACCAGTTCACCAAATAGAACTGAATCGTTTAAAATGCTGCACGTCTCCAATAAGCATTAATCCACAAATGACTTAAGCTGTTAACTTTTTTTTATGTGGCTGACACTCCCTCTGAGTTCAAACAAACCAATTTCCCGGAGTGATTCATGTACTCAAAAACAGTACACTGACTGAACTGCTGTGAAGAGAGAACTGAAGATTAACACCAAGCGAGATAATTAACAAAAGATTGACTCATTCACGAGTCAAGAACCGTTTCTGTCAGACGCGTCCGATTCGTGAACCGAAGAGCTTATGATACTGCGCATGCGTGATTCAGCGTGAAGCAGACCGACACACAGGGCGTCTGAACCGAACTGATTCTTTTGGTGATTGATTCTGAACTGATTCTATGCTAGTGTTATGAGCGCGGGTAAACCGAAGGCTTGAATCAAGGGCAATCATCGCCAATGACATCATTACGTCGAGCGCAAAAGAACCGGTGAACCGTTTTCTTCAACCGGTTTATTGAATCGAACTGTCCGAAAGAACTACTGGTGATCTGAACACCGATGCAACCGGTTCTTCACTCGTGAACGAGTCAGTCTATTATTCGTTATCTGGGTCGGCTCAGTGTTCATCTTCAGTTCTCTCTTCACAGCAGTTCAGTCAGTGTCAGGGGCAGATCTACCAGGGTGGCAAATGCCACTGCCACCCCTGCTGCCACCCCAGTTGGCAGCAACGAATTAAAAGTTATGGGCAATTTGAAAATTTACGAGCACGAATCCCCAATGTCCGACTGCAGTGAATGCAGCAGCACAAGAGGACGCCAGAGCGGCACGAGACTGATTTGTTTGGAAAACTTTCTCAGTGCACGCAAAGCGAGGGAACCACGAGACTCGGGAGGAAAGAGGTAAAAATGGATTATCTATCTATCAAGAAATTAAGCTTTAATGAAAGCACAGACTTTGAGATGATAAAGAACTAACGTTACAGTGATGTAGTCTACTACGTGATATTTTACCCACTTTTAAAAAGCATGAGGATAACAACTTCGTTTTGTGTCAGAACTTTCACACTTTCATAAATTCTCCCCGTCTGTGTTTGAAAAGGGACATGGATTGAATCGCCGAAATGGAACTTGCTGTATAAAGCAGAACGTCACGGAATTCGGCCATTTTTGAATGAATAAATCAAAAGTAGAGCTGTACATTTAATCAAGTCTCGATATGGACTAGTGTCTGTGAATATTAAAGGTGTTCGGTACCGTCGCTACACGCAGAGTACGTAGTAGGGCATAGGGCACCAACTCCCAGAGGGGCACCATCCCAGTTGCTCAAGAAAAAAAAAAACATTCTCCCATCCGCGCTCGCACCTCATGGTTGCGGATGAATGTTCGTAATTGATGGATGAACATCTATGTCCGGGTAAAGGACATCAGCAATCCGGCCCAGAGAAAAGAAAACTAACGTTAAACAAAGTAAAAAAAAAAAAACACACAAAAAAAAAACACAGGCATAAAGTTGGCTTGACGTTGGACTTTCAAGAGTCTCAAATTTAGGGACCGTCTCTAAAGTTACATGCAGTATTGGTATACACTTTTCTAACGTCAGTAGCATTTGAGGAGAATGACTTACAGTCATAAAAACAACTCTTATTGTTAATTTGGGTGTCAGTTATAATGCACAATTGAATTTAATGTTTGATATTTATTAAAATAAATTGTAAATCATATGTAAATTATGCTACTTTTTCACATGGGATCAAACGAAAATTTGAAGCTCAATAGAATTTGAGTAGACAGACTTGCAGTCATAAAACAATTGTAATGTGTTCATTTAGGTGTCAGATACAATGCACACCTTATACATTTTTAATATATATTAAAATAAATTAGAAATCATTTAGGTAAAATCAAGGTCCGTTTATCACTTTAAGGCACATTCCTGTGAAACTTTTTTTTTTTCTCAGGTTACCTTATGAAAATTACCCATGGTTTTAACAATAACACCACAAATCATCGTTCTTGTAGCCATGGTAACTGCAAATTAAACATGGTTTTGTTACTTTAAATAATAATTTACAAAGAAGTATTAATATACTGTAATATTTTTTTGATGTTGTTGCTATAAAAACAGACCTAAGCCATCAATAGCCTTTAAAATGACTTAAAATGCATTATATAAAAAACAATGAGGCAATAATGATTGGTTAATAATAACACTGTTAAAATACATAATGTAGGCAAATACAAAATAAACAATTGATGTACATGTTATTACAAATGCCATGTAATTGCTGCTGTTACACTTACAGGACGATCAAATCCTTGTTTAGGCTACTGACCAAACATTTAATTCAAATATTCACTTAATCTTTCATTTTTGGACACCTTTTTGCTTATTATATTAGATACACCAGCACAAATGTTTGAGGATACATTGCCTTGGTTTCCTGTGAAAGGGACTCCCGTTGAAAGGGGTATCCCGGTGTTGCTGATTGGCTGGAAGTTCAGTAGTGGCTGAAGTGACGTCTTGGGAAGCCCGTGGTTGTTGGGCATTGGCTGAAGATGCAGAGCCGTGTGCGCTGGTTGAAGTTGAACGGGCACCCGAGGTCAGGCGTCGGAGACTTGACGTTACAAAACTTAACTCAGAACACGAAACTCTCAAACGGATAAGAAAAGAAATAAAGTTTGACGAGACATGGTTGTGTTCCTTCTCATCGTGGCTAAGTAGCAGCAGGCTTGCAGGTCGAAGCACGCTGGAACCGCACTCAAAGAACAGTGATGACAAAAAAACATGGCTAATAACAGAAACACAGCTAGAGACTAAAAGCAAAGATTTTGTGGTGTCCTAAGTATTTAAACTGGCCTGTTGGCCACACCTCAAATGTTGTCTTGACCAATCAGATATTGTCTTGGCTCGGGGGTATCATAAATCATATGTTTTTCTTACCAAGCATGTGGTCCGAATTTTCCTGCCTTGCAGGGTTTAATTTTGGACATGATTCCTATTAAACGAAAATGATACATTTGATCAAAAAATGATTATCTGTGCTAATTCAAGCAAGAAAATTAGCTCACACACATACCAAACATAATTATGAATCCTTAAGCTATGCCATAGTTATTAAAAAAACATACACAATAAGTGATTATAACATGATAGTCAAATGTGTGGGTTACACATTAATGAATATGGAGTGAAGCGATGGACTGATTCATTTATAAGTCTTTTTGAGTTCATTCTGGTCTATATATATGTACAAAAAGCAGTTTCTTTGCCATTCTCATGACATAGGGATGTTCTGTGAAGAGGTTCAAAGCCCCTTCCCCCCCTAAGGAATTTCAGTCTGGTTCTGCTGGGTGGGGGAAGTCAATGAAGTGTTTAACTCGATCTCATGGGTTTACATGTGATGTCCAGCGTTGCATTTCCATTACAAACAACACATTTGACACCAAATTTCTCTTCTTCGAATTGAAATTGTCAATAATTGTTTTAGTGGTGTTAATGTTGAAAGCTGTTGTGTGAACAAGTTGGTTGGTCATCTTGCTTGGTTCTTGTGGCACTAGAACTGATTTATGACTTCCTGAGGAATTCGGCTCCGTGTTTTTGATAGACTCTTTAATTTGTCTGGTTCGACTCATTTCTGTTACAACCCCATCAATATTTTTCTAGATCCGCCCCTGGTCAGTGTACTGTTTGAGTAAATGAATTACTCCGGGATATTGGTTTGTTTGAACTCAGAGGAAGTGTCAGCCACATTATAAAAGTTAAAAGCTTAAGTCATTTGTGGATTAATGCGTATTGGAGACGAGAACCGTTTCAAATAATTCAGTTCGATTTGGTGAACTGGTTCAAGAAGATCCGGTTACATCGAATGATTCGTTCATGAACTGGATATCACTACACTGCAGTGTTTTGACAACAGACACGGAAGAGAAGACAATGCTGAATAAAGTCGTAGCATTTGCTATTTTTGGACCAAAATGTATTTTTGATGCTTAAAAAAATTCTAACTGACCCTCTGATGTCACATGGACTACTTTGATGATGTTTTTCTTACCTTTCTGGACATGGACAGTATACCGTACACACAGTTTCAATGGAGGGACTGAGAGCTCTCGGACTAAATCTAAAATATAATAATGTTTTCTGTTCGGGAGCTTTTATAAAAATAGAGATATTATCATTCATTCTAAATGTGACGTATAGGCGACTGTGGCTGACTCATTGTATTTATGATCAATGTATCACTTATTCTATAGTAAAACATTGATGCTTTTGAATTTGATTTTTTACCAAAGCATGCAAACAAACGGTTGGTTTTTATTATGTTCGTTTTGTGATCGCGCTAGATACAGTGACTTATTTCTTAGTTTTCTGATAACTTCTCTTTGTTGGTGAAAAATGGGTTTGCATGACGTTGTTCATGAGAGGCATGTAAAGGGCGTGGTTTAGTGACGCTCAGCGGAGCTTCAAGCTCAACTGTGAAAACCCTGCGCTATACTGTCCTCGGTGCTACTGGCCCGATGCTTTTAGCCCCGCACGGCCCGTTTTAAGCCCTGGTTCGCACTGGCCCGACAGTGGAAATAGATACAGACGGTTGGTCTGGGAACGCTCCCAGGAACGCCTTGCCTTGGCGCCAATTGAAATACATGGGACAATCATGCCGAAGAGTTGCTGTGTCGTTTTCTGTACTTCCAATTAACTAACAAATTATGAATTGAAGTTCTACATCCTTCCTTATAAACATACTGAGCCGGAAAGGATGACAAAATGGCTACAAGCAATAAGTTGTGAGGATGATCAAGGGAGATTGTGGAATCCCATGACTAATGTGTATGTGTGCAGTCTGCATTTCATCACAGACAGGCTACGTTAACATTGTGTTCATTATTAACGTTATCAAAACTATGTAAGGTCGTTTCAGAAAGTGGCATGCATATATAATTAGCCTTATTATTCTACCTGAAGCAAAACTATGTAACCTTAGCCTAGTGTCGAACTTACACTCGCATGAAAACGCCTCTGCTAAAGGGGCGGTCACACTAGACTTTAAACGTGCAAAATTATTTCGGACGCCGAAGCGAATGGGCGGGAGCCAGATGAAACTGTCTCTCCACAGTTATCACAACATGGATTAATATGTGCTTCAACTGTGTCTTTTGTGACGGCGTCGAAAGCATCTTATTATATTGCACTCTCTGTATCTCTCTCTATATAAATATATACGCCCTAAGCAATAAAAAAATATAAAACGTCCTGATTCAAATGTACCATCTGTTCCTGTTTCCACTGACACTACGAATTATGTAGCTTCTTTTTTATTTTATTTTTATAATCTTTCAAATATGTATTATATAAAATAGGACGCCGGCTACAGTTAAAGTTATATATTGCTTCCTTCATTTTTGAATTTCTGTACAGAGAGGTCACGCAGTGATGTATCGATCTTCTACTGGTCCCACATCTTCACGTCATGCGAATTCGCGGGTCAGAGTTCACCAAACTTGAACTTTGGAATGCAGCGAAATGCGAAATTTTTTGCATGAGCTTGCGTATCCGGTCTGACGCATTCACATGCGTATGAATGGAAGTCAATGGAGAGAATAGAGCAGTGTGACCGCCCCATAAGAGGTGTAGTCTACGTGATACGCCATATTCCCACTAGAAAAGGCCAAGGATTTCCATATACCCACTTAAAAAATTGTCGAGGATCACTGTTGGGAACGTTACTTTAAAAAAGTAATTAGTTATAGTCACTACTTGTTCCAAAAAGTAACTGAGTTAGTAACTGAATTACTCTATAATAAAAGTAACTCATTACCAGGGAAAGTAACTATTTGCGTTACTATATGTCAGAGAATTTTTTTTTGTGTGCAGTTTTCACAAGTCAGTTGAATTGAGTAGAACAGACAGGTGTTTGTACATAACTTTCGATATTTATTGCACGTCAACAGAGTGCAATTTTTCAATTCAATTCAAGTTTATTTGTATAGCGCTTTTTACAAAATAAATTGTTACAAAGCAACTTTACAGAAAATTATGTTATGTTTCTACAATATTTAGTAGTAGCTAGTAGTTTCTACCTCTATGAAACTACTAGCTTTAAGAGTTTTATCCTGCACTTCAAGTATTATCTTTGTAAGAAAAGTGTTTTTGGCCAGCTTTGTAGATGCGTGTCACACATTACATGTACACATTACATGCACGTTCTTGCCTTTGACCACAATGAATTTGAAGTAGTGCTTATATCTCCACCTTGAAAATGCCAACTTTTCATCGGACTGCTCCTGACTCGCCATTTCTGCTGCTGCGAATCTCTGTGTAGCTGTTGCGTGTGTGTGTGCGTTGTGCGTTTTGGCGCCGCTGGCGCTGCCGCGGGTGCCGGCATGTGTGTAAAAACACTGGCTCTGATTGGCTACCATGAATCACATGACTCTGCCTTAGCCAATCATAATCGCTTATCTTGTTATTAACCCACCTGTAGTGCTCCCTCGCTGTGTGAGCCATGGGTGCGTTCGGATTGCATAGTATATTAAATCAATCCATAGTAACGCACCTCATTTAACGTCCAGTAACGTTAACGGCGTTGTAACGACGGGAAAAGTAATTAGTTAGATTACCCCGTTACTGAAAAAATAACGTCATTACCTAACACCGATCTTTTAAACGCCGTTAATCCAAACACTGGTGAGGATACGTAACAACTAGGTTTAGTGTCTGAACTTTTGCACTTTCATTCATAAATTCACCCCGTCTGTGTTTGCGAAGCGATTTAATCACGGAATCCAGTCACAAATGGACCTGGCTATATAAAACAGAATTTGGCTATTTTTGAATGAATACATCTACATTAGGGCTGTAAAATGAATCAAATATCGATATGGACTAGTGTATATGAATATTAAAGTTAAAAGAGACTACGATTGTTCTACGTGTCTCTGGGAATGAGCGTTCAATATGTGCATTTTTGTCATTCAAATACACGCGATGTTTGCTGTTTTCCCCCACGCCGACTCCACCCTCACCACGCCCCCAGCTATGACTAGATGCCAACTGTATGTATGCGTCTAGTGTTGCGCCAGCGCCCTCACAATTGCTGGGGAATATGTGCGACACAGACACTTTTGCTCCTGTCTCCTCAATTTTGTCCTGTTTTTACAGGTATGACTTTCACAATAACAAAACAACATCCACATGAGTTATTTAATCCCTATGTGTATGTTCATGTTGCGAATATAAGGTTTATAAATGTTACGGTTTTTGAAGATAATGAATATGCGTTGGATATATTCATCTGCCATTTTGTGGACGCTGTGAAATGGACTCTTGTGATGTGTTCGTCAAATGCATTTAATTTGATCCATACAGGCTCCAGTTACCAGGTTATGATTTTCATTATATATTTTTTTTATTAATGTTGTATTTGTGTTAGGTTAATCAGAGTTTACGTGTGACATAAATATCAATGCACTTCTACAGATACAGTTTCAAACAGATATTTCAGTGCAAATGAATGTTATGCAATTCTATTTCCTGTCAATACATAAGGAAAAAGTAATGTAAATGTAACATGATGGCAGATCTGTTTATAAGATCAGTAACTAGAATGTTAAATGTGTAAGGTTCATAGAGGTTCTTAGGCCTTACATGTGTGATGACTTTATGCTCATCTGATACTGTAACTTTTCTGAGTAGATTTAACGGGGCAAAGTGAAAAGCTCAAATGTGTGTTTTTTTGTGTATTGGAAAAATGGAAAGATAAACTGTGCATTGTTTTGATGAAAAAAAGAATGACATTTGTGTATTAATGAGAATTGAAAGAATTATACTTTATTGATAAAGCATTATTCAATAACAATTTAAAAAGTACATTTAATACGCAATTGCTGGGGATTACGTGCGACACAGACACGTTTGCTCCTGTCTCATCAGTTTTTCCTGTTTTTACAGGGACTTTCTAATTTGCCAACACGGCCTTCTGCACAGGGCCTGTAACAGCTGCATTAAAGGCTGGGGAAAAGCATTTCGAAGCATAAGACCAAGAGGTCTGGTGATGTCTATTGACTCACTGCTCTGATTGCATGCAAGCGATCTGCAACTAAATATTATATAATATTTAGTCTGCCTTGAATTCAACTGTTCCAATACTTATGCTCACATCAAATACTGGGAAGAACTCTAAAAGTGCTGTCCTTTTTATTTAGTAAAACTTGTATGTGTTGAAAGACCTAATAATAAATGACATTCAGTGGTGGGAAGTAACGAATTACAACTACTCATGTTACTGTAATTAAGTATTTTTTTCAGGTACTTTTTTGTAATATATTTTTAAAGCTGTACTTTTTCTTGTACAAATTAAGCAAAATAATCTGCTTCGTTACTTTGAAATCATAGTTCGTTACCCAGACAGCAATATAGTGTTGGCCCAGATCCGACCCGAATGGATTTCACGAGGGCCAGATGTGGGGCAGATCTGGGCCAACACTAGATTGCTGTCTGGGAACTGAGTACGGCCACAATTTGAATTGATATTCAAATTTTTGACAGCATTTCAGTAGCCAATAAAAATATCAGATTGTAAACGGACCAATAAAAGCGCTGATATCTGAACTGGGAACAGCACCGCTGCAGCATAAGAGCTGATCAGACAGAAATGGAGCTTAGCGTCATTTATGGACTCAGAGCTTGGAGAAACAAACTACATGGTAGTGTTGTCATAAATATGTTTATTTTGAATCCGATACTGAAATATCTGACACGGTTCCATTACTCATTTTCCATAGTATCTGAATATAAACCAATAAAGTCTGTGTCTCTCTCTTCTGTCCAAGTGAGTTTGACCTGCATCTGTCTCCTGTCAATTACAGTCTGAATGTCTGCAGGGATTGCAGGTATTCCACATTATTATAATAATTCCTGAGCAAATGTGGCGTGCTTTATTGTAACATGAGAACACTGTCATGTAATCATAGAAAACTGGATGCAATGTATCAAATAGACCTAACTGATCCACATGAACTGTTTGTGCGAAGACTGTGTGCAGTCGCGATCTCTCAGTGCTTTTAAAGTAGAAATTATTTATAATACATCCACACCTGACCGATGAAAATCCTTCTTTCAAGTTTTATTGGTTGTAAGTGAAATGGACCAGTCTTTCAACAATCACAGATGGAACTTCTGAGCCGTTCGGAAGGCAGGTCTTCATCAAATCCAGAACTAATTGAAACATTTGTGCCAGTACTTTTACTTGTAATTGAGTATTTTTTCATCAATGTTACAGTACATGTACTTAAGTACAAATTGTCAGTACTCTTTCCACCACTGGTGACATTCTGTAGTTTTGTTGAATATTCATCTTTTAATCATATTTGCAAATGTCTTGACTCCACAGCAGAGAAAGCAATTTTGTCTTTACTGTTCCAATACACATGGAGGGCACTGTATGTAAACACTTGCATTTTAACAACACTATAAACCTTTACCATGGAGCGCGAAAT
Organism: Carassius gibelio; assembly: GCF_023724105.1. Classification (NCBI taxonomy): domain Eukaryota; kingdom Metazoa; phylum Chordata; class Actinopteri; order Cypriniformes; family Cyprinidae; genus Carassius; species Carassius gibelio. Next base: position 5,459,975 of record NC_068398.1, read on the forward strand.
TATCCATTATGCTTTGCGCATACACATATGGAAGATGCTTTGTACTTCCGGTTCGCAACTTGATGCATTTAAAGGGGCAGCACCCTTTAAATACCTGCTGTTTCATTAGTGCCACTTGATGTCAGAGAAAGACATTTGCATCTCAATCACAAAGCTAAAATAATCATTATGTTTTTGCTTCAAATTTTTACATTATACAATCCAATTAACATGTATTTAGCATTTTTTGGATAGTAATTCAAATTGTTTCCTTTGTTTATATGAAGAGATTTCTTTTAGTTTTGATTTTTTTTTTACTTGATTTTTTTTTATTTATTTAAAGTTAATTTTATTATTTAACATTTCAATTTCACAAAGAAATATCCGGTATTTATTAAAAAAAAATAATAATGTACCACATCTTTTCCTTCCTTTCGCCTCTCTATTAATGTGCTTGGACACAGAGCTCTGTGACTCTTTTGCAATGACCTTTTGTGTCTTTCCCTCCTTGTGCAAGGTGTCGATGGTCGTCTTTTGGACAACTGTCAAGTCAGCAGTCTTCCCCATGATTGTGTAGCCTACAGAACTAGACTGTGAGACCATTTAAAGGGGGGGGTGAAATGCTCGTTTTCACTCAATATCCTGTTAATCTTGAGTGCCTATAATACTGCATCCTTCATAACTCCAAATAGTCTTTAGTTTTATTATATTTCTAAGGGAAAGATAGTCTGTACCATTTTTTCCGGGAAAAACACGAGCGCCTGGAGGCGTGTTGTGTCGGCGAAGTTAAAGAATCACAAGCGCGAGTTTGCTTTTGCTTTGAGAGTGTTCAGAAGCTGTGACATTACCGTGCGGAAAAAAACATCATCCAAAACAAAGCATGGCATCAGATCCAGAGGCTGAAATTGAACAAGAGCAGCGGCAGCAACGACTATATCAGGACGTCTCTATGTGGTATGTACTGAAACTGTATATATTTGCTTAGCGGTTTTGGAAAATTACTAAGTTCCACTTTATGTCGTTATTTATTTTTATTTTTTTATTTTTTTAAGGTGTACATGTGGAAAGTGTAGTTTGATAACAACATTGCATGTTGTTTACTTGATGTGCTTACGCGCCGATAGCTAAGTTAACAACACAGAGATATTTGAAGCAGTTTTACTCACCGCCTGAGGTTCCAACACACGAACGTGACCCTTTTTCGTTGGGACTGCATTATCTTTAAGAAATAAACGATATGCAAATCCGGCATCAAACTGGGCCTTGTTTGTAAAACAAGCATCTTCGAAATGCAGGGAACAAACAAAAACACTTGCAAATCCATTGATGCACTGTAAAAATAAACTCCATCCACTGGTCCCTTAATGCTGTTTTTTTTTTTTTTTTTTTTTTTGGTAATCTGTGCAGGGTTGTCTTGCCCTGGCAACCAAAAACACACTCCTTTTGTGACATTTTGGTCTCTCACTCTGATCATTGAATGTCTCTGCTCTGCTATACGGGAGCGCACGCTCTTCCGGGAGAAGTGCCCTTAGGACCCATATAAGGAAATTCCACTCCATCTAACGTCACACAGACCCATACTCAAAAAAAACTTTCCGAAACTTGTGACAAACCGGAAGAGGTATTTTTGGAACAGAAATACTCCTTCAAACGTACAACTTAATTTTTGAAACTTTGTCCATGTTTAGCATGGGAATCCAACTCTTTAACAGTGTAAAAAACTCAGTATGCATGAAATAGCATTTCACCCCCCCCTTTAAAGGCCTTTGCAGGTGTTTTGAGTTAATTAGCTGATGAGAGTGTGGCCCCAGGTGTCTTCAATATTGAACGTTTTTATAATATTCTAATTTTCTGAGATACTGAATTTGAGATTTTCCTTAGTTGTCAGTTATAATCATCAAAATTAAAAGAAACAAACCTTTGAAATTTTCAGTCTGTGTTTAATGAATGGATATAATATACAAGTTTCACTTTTTGAATGGAGTTAGTGAAATAATACAACTTTTTGATGATATTCTAATTCTATGACCAGTACTATTATTGAGACTTAGAAGGCCTGTATATTGAGTTCTATCGCCGAGACTTTATTTTTGTGGTGATCACTCTCGGGTGCCAGTCAGGACACAGGAACCAGACCAATTGCTGAATTTAGGTTATTTAATAAACAGTTGAGTAGGCATGGGCAAACAATCTAGCAGTTGGCTTTATAATATATCCGTCTCTGTGTATGTGTGGTTCTGGAATTAAATAAATAACAAAAATAAATAACATATAAATGTAGTATCCATATACATCCATCCAATAACTAAACAGTAACTAAACTGTAATGTGTGTAATTACAAGCATCGTCACAGAAATAATGATTGCCATTAAACACAGTCACATGTACAGAAACGTGACTAAATAAAAACTGCGTCACCGATTATTACGACTATTACTGGTGAAACTTAAAAGCCAAAGATTTGAAACTCAAAGTATCTAGCTGTACAATACACAGTATAGCAGAAATATCTTATTAAATATCTATCCAAAAAAAAATATACACTGTGTTTGTAATAGTCAACAAGGAAATATTAAATGAATCTAGCAGTGCGTCATCTAGACACTGGCCATAATCACAATATAGCACCCAAACACGATAGTCTAAATGATTAAATAGGAAGTGAAATAGAAACTTACTTTATGTCATTAACGCACACAATATAACTATATAACGTCCATGAATGGCATAAATACTCGCATCTGCACAGCCCCACGTACTGCATTCGCTTTCTTTCTTGCGCAGTTCTACCCATAACTGAGCGCTGCTCACTGATTATTGGATAAACTCTGTCATGATTCTGCCCTCGTGTCCTTGACTTTTTTCTAGTCTTGAGGCAGGATCATGACAGGCCCATGTTTTGTGTGCAAGCACATGGCCTTGTCTTTGGGCCATGTGCTTGTGTTGTCTCGTTTCCTTGCCCCGAACCCCTTGTGATCCTAGTTCTGTCATTATTGCTTTACCCGTGTCACCTGTTATGTCATCATTAGTCTCCCTATTTCAATCCCCTTGTGTTCACTGTCTAGTGCGGTTCATTGTTACATCTTGACTAAACGTTGTGAGACCTGTCAATTGTTTTTTTCTGTAGTGTGAATACCAGATCGAAGAATCTCTTGTTTTATTGTTTGTTTCCAGTCATAGTCTTGATAAGTTATTTGTCTTTTCCCCTAGTCGTTGTTTTCCCCCTCGTGGGTTTTGTTTTCCCTTTTTGTCACAAATAAACCCTGTGTAGTGAATTCTGTCTGTGCCTGAGTTCATCCCCGCACCCCAATTGTGACACACTCTGGTTGTGTTTAAGCGGGTTTACCGTACGGGTTCGGGTCTATATTTAAAATTATCAGCCGGGTCCGGGTCGGGTCCGAATCTATTACCTCGGGTCCCGGGTCTGTTTAACGTTGTGTGTAATACCCGTGCGATCGCCGATCGGAGTCATCGGACTCGAAGAACACCCGGCCGTGATCAAAGACTGCTTGTGTTTTTTGTAACTTGCAACTTGTAAAATTAGGAAAAGAAAAGAGTGAGCCAAAAAAAGTGATCTCTCTCTCTCTCTCTCTCTCTCTCTCTCTCTCTCTCTCTCGCAGACTCACTGACTCAGAGTTAATATACAAGTGCATGCACGGTATTAATGCTTGCAGACTTGACACACTCATATTTAATATATTTCAAATCAGCAACACAATCTGAGGTGAACTGTCACATGAATGTTTTCTATTACGCTCAAATTGCGTTAAAGCATTTTAGGTTGATACAGCTAGCACGCATGTGCAGTCTCGAGCGCATTTCATGTTTCTATGGCAACCAGTGAGGGACACTAAACTGCCAAACCGCGTTTTACATTTTCTCCCATTTTTATAATATTGTAAATGAACCGTTTAATCTTAAAGTTTTAGTGGTTCAGACTCAATGCAGAGCAGAGAGCACAGAGATCAGATGATAGCAAATAAATAATGTCAGCGGCCATGGCATTGCACGAGCGATCGTTATTATAGTTCAAAAGGGCAAACAGTGTAAGTTATTATGCGAATTAACTCGTTATTATGCGAATAAACTCGAGTCAGAATGTACATGTGCACAGTAGCATTTGTCTTCCGTCACCGTGACATCAAGTGGACTTTTGAAGCTGAAATAATGAGTGGATTCAGCTTGGACTTGGAATAACGAGAGGAATAACATGAATAACTTTCTTGTCGGAGGATTGTAATGCATCACGGGCAGTCAGGTACAAGGAAGAGAGACTACGGCTCTTTAAATTAGGTAAGACAAAAAGCTGTATTCTTCGCAACAGGTTTATTGACTTGTAATAGCAATTTAAGGTGGAATATGTGAACGTCGGGTCCAGTCGGGTCTGTGTCTTCCCGGCGGGTTCGGGTCCAGATTTCAAATAATATACAGGTCCGGGTCGGGTCTGGGTAGGCATTTCTCAGATCTACACGGGTCCGGGTCCAGCTTTTGAAATAATAGATGGGTCCGGGTCGGTTCGGTGTAGTACATTACGGGTCTCTGTCGGGTTCGGGCACACATTTTTGGACCCGTGAAGACCTCTAATATCATATAACCTGCTTTTTGGAATACACCCCACGACGAGGCGAATATGTTTCTTTTTTATTTTTTTCCCCATGATTAAGTATAAATGCATCAGAAAATCACTTACAAAATTATTTTTCATACGTTAAAGATGACAATTCAGACTCCATTTAGCACTTTTAAGTCAGCTCATCACTTTAAAATCACTTTATAATCTTTATTAAAGATAAGAAGTCTGTTTTGTATACTGCACTTTTTAGTTTTCCGCACTAGGGGTGAGCTCATGCCTTCTCACGTGCCGCCAACATGCGTTTACACTGGGTGGGTGGGGCTCTGGCACGTGCAGAGTACAGTTGTCAAAGTTCGTGTGCGGGAGCGTGCCCTCGCTTTGCAAGAATTCTAGTATTTCTCATTGCTGCAAATGTGTTTACTGTCGCATTTGGTCATAGGGATGTTCACTATATGAACCAGATGATTAAAATGGGGAACATGAGCCAAATTGACAACTTTTGAGATACCCTTTTGTCATTTTGGAGCTATCCAGTCCCATTATCTATAAGATGTGTGTTGCAATAGTTATATTCATATGTGACCCTAGACCAAAAGGGTCTTTTTTTAAAAAGCTGAATAAATAAGCTTTCCACTGAATTATGGCTTTTTAGATTAAAACAATATTTGGACTATTTGAACATCTAAAATATGAGGGTGCAAAAAAATCTAAAGTTGCCTTTAAAGGTGTCCAAATTAAATTCTTAGCAATGCATATTACTAATCAAAAATTAAGTTTTGATATATTTATGGTAGAAAATGTACATAATATCTTCATGGAACATGATCTTTAATATACTAATGATTTGAGGCATAAAAGAAAAATCAATAATTTTGACCCATGCAGTTTATTTTTTTCATGCATAATCAGGTGTACAATGCATTTTCTGCTAGTTGATATTCCAAGACATGCTTGCGGCTAAGGTGCTGGAGCAAATTTCTTGTGTTGCCGCCTTTATTAGCAGACGGACTTTGTGCGAAACAGGCGTTATAACGTAACACCAGAGCACTGCTGTGTGTACCCTCATCACGGCTCGCAGTCGCTGCTTAGAAGTGCCACATTGTAAAGGGTCCGTCTGAAACAGTGTCATGCAGCCGCGGCGCAGCATAACGTTCATTCCGAATGCTGAGTTATTAAATACACCGGTATGACGGTATATTCAAAATTAGCATCGTAACTAAAATATACACCGGTACTACCCATGCTACTTAAGAATTGTTTTGTGGTCCAGGGTATGGGTTTGGAAATACATGAAGAAATTATGCAAATATAGACAAAATTTTCATATTTATTTGGTATGATAATGGCAATAGTTCAGTTACATAGGAACATTTTGTCCTAAATTCACAATCTTGAACCGCACTGATCTGTGAGAATGTGTAATGATTGTAATGAAATAACAATTTCACAGATTACAGGGAGAACAAAAGTGTTTTTATTTCTAATAATCCCACAGCTAAATCAACCAGTTTCTACCGATGAAGTAAAATGAATGTAATGCATGTTTTGGAGTCCGATTGAGAGAGATATGTACTTTGTGTGAAAATATGTTTGGGTTTTGCTTCTACTCTATGGTATATGGCATTCTCTCAAGAAAAGTTTTGGCCTGAAATTTCAGTAACAGTCACTTTTTAAAAACTTAAACTATCCACCATCTCCAAGTGAGAGATAGCTGAGAAAACGTTGGACCAGAGCATGCTTCTGTTATTTAAGAAACTTTATAAGAATAAGCACAAGATCATCAACACCAATGAATCAAAACCAAACGGTTTACAAGTTTTATACTATCCGGATATCTTTTAATCTCACAATACTGGAGCTTTTAATTGAATTTGAATTTATGCATTTGGCAGAAGCTTTTATCCAAAGCGACTTACATTGCATTCAGTCTAACAATTTTCTAATAATGTGTTCCCTTGAATCCGAGTCCCCAGTCTTGCGCTTGCTAGGCGGCATTTCCTTTTCCTATTTGGCGCCTAAACTCTGGAATATCCTACCTAACATTGTTCAGGAGGGAGACACACTCTTGCGGTTTAAATCTGGATTAAAGACCCATCTCTTTAACCTGGCTTACACATAACACACTAATATGCTTTTAGTATCTAAATCCGTTAAAGGATTTTTAGGCTGCATTAATTAGGTAAACCGGAAACACTTCCCATAACACACTATGTACTTGCTACATCATTAGAAGAATGGCATCTAAGCTAATATTTGTCTGTTTCTCTCTTATTCCGAGGTCACCGTAGCCACCAGATCCAGTCTGTATCCAGATCAGAGGATCACTGCAGTCACCCGGATCCAGTACGTATCCAGACCAGATGGTGGATCAGCACCTAGAAATGACCTCTACATCCCTGAAAGACAGCGGAGACCAGGACAACTAGAGCCCCAGATACAGATCCCCTGTAAAGACCTTGTCTCAGAGGACCACCAGGACAAGACCACAGGAAAAAGTCTATTCTTCTGCACAATAAAGTTTCGTTCATTATTATTGAAACAAATGTAATTCCATACACTTATCTGTACACAATAAATACAGTCATCTCTAAGCAGTTGTTGACAAAACAACAACAATGTTACCTGTAATACAGTTCAGGTTCTATTTGTGGGTGAAAGAAGGAGATCAGGGTCTGCGTACTGAGGCTCGAGGAAGATTTTATTATTACAAAAAGAAAATCAAGTCGCGACACATGCGCATAAACATTCACATTCACGTTCGTTCACTCGCCACTAAGGATTCACTTTCAGCGCTGCTGCTGCTGCGTGCTTCCCCGAGTCCTCAGGTCTCTCTCTCTCTCTTCCGATCCTCGGGCGGCTTAAATAGCGTTTCCCCATGCCAATCACTATAACGAGAACCAGGTGTTACTTGTTTCTTACTTGAACCACTTACCTCCGCTCGTCTCTTCACTCTCCCGTCGCAGACCTCGCTGAAACACGCCTCCACCGCCACATACCCCCATCACCCGACTCAGGCCGGGGAGCCATCCGGCCTGCAGCACCCCCCCCCCCCCCATTCCTGGAGAGGAAGTCGACCACAACCATCTGCGCCCCCGGCCTGTGAATCACCTTGAACTTAAATGGCTGCAGAGCCAGATACCAACGAGTGATTCGCACATTGGTATCCTTCATGCGGTTGAGCCACTGGAGGGGTGCGTGGTCTGAGCAGAGGGTGAACTCCCGCCCCAGGAGGTAATAGCGAAGGGTGAGAACCACCCACCTGATGGCCAAACACTCCTTCTCTATGGTGCTGTACTTAGTCTCTCTCTTCGAGATTTTCCGACTAATGTACAGCACCGGACGGTCCACCCCCTCCACCTCCTGGGACAGCCCCCTGTCCGACGCGTCAGTCTGCAACAAAAAGGGGAGAAAAAAGTTAGGAGAGTGCAGGAGCGGCCCGCCACACATGGCAGCCTTAACCCGGGTGAAGGCCTGTTGGCACTGCTCCATCCACTGGACCGTATCTGGTACCCCCTTTTTAGTGAGGTCAGTCAGCGGGCTGGTGAGGTCCGAATAGTCAGGGATAAACCTCCTGTAATATCCCGCCAGCCCCAGAAACTGCCTCACCTCGTTTTTGGTCTATGGCCTGGGGCAGGCTGCAATCACTGCCATCTTATCAATTTGGGGATGCACCTGCCCGTGACCCAAGTGGAAGCCCAGATACCTTACCTCCACCCGCCCAACTGCGCACTTCTTCGGGTTGGCCATTAGCCCCGCCCGTCTCAATGCCCCAAGGACGGCCCTCACATACTCCATATGCCACTATCAGTCTCCACTATAGATGATGATATCATCCAGATAGGCCGTGGCATATGCACCCTGCGGTAGTCCACACAAAAGCGCACCGAGCCGTCCGTTTTAGGCACCAAAACTATCGGGCTTGCCCAATCACTGTGGGATCTAGAGGTGGGTAGGAACACGAGCACTTTATCTCCAGGTGCAAAGTCTCGTAGCTTAGTTCCCCTGTTGTACGACTGGCTCTGTCTGTCCTGGGCCTGAAGCAAATTCACCATAGAGAGGCACCCCAGTGTATGGAGTTTTGCCCTCAGGTCCATGACATATTTAATTTCGTTTTTACTCTCCGAGCATCCGTCCTCCCAAGTTTCTTTCAGGATGTCCCACACCCCTCGGGGCTGGCGTCCGTAAGAAGCTCGAAGGGGGAAAACCCTGTGGAGGCTTGGAGGACCTCGAACACAGCGAATAAGAGGAGTTCCAGCCATCTGTCCAAATTTTTCGCGTCCTCTTGCACGAATTTACGAATCATCGTTTTCAAGGTGCGATTAAAGCGTTCGACCAGACCGTCCGTTTGTGGGTGATAGACGTTTGTAAGTACAGCTTTTTATCTCTTCTGGGATTCCCACGCGGGAGATTAAATGAAACAGGGCGTCCTCCACACTCTTTGCCGAGATGTTGCGGAGCGCCACTGCTTCGGGATATCGGGTTGAGTAATCGACTATAAGTAGCGCAAACCGATGTCCGCGTGCCGATCGCTCTAATGGCCCGATGAGGTCCATCACAATTAGTTCGAAGGGGACCTACACAAGATGAAGAGGGTGCAACGGCGCTTTTGGGGTGGCCGGTGGGTTTACCAACTGGCATTTACGCGCACCATCTACGCATGTTCTCGTTAATGCCCGGCTAAAAAAAAAAACGGGTCATTAGGCGATTTAGTGTCACTGTCATTCCCAAATGCCCTGCCATAGGGTTACAATGCACCACCTGGAAAAGCATTTCCCGACGGCTCCGAGGTACTAACAACTGGGTTGTATCCTGCTTTGTTTAAGGGTCGTGGGTCACTCGATACAACCGGTCTTTGATAATGGCAAAATATGGATAAGAGAGCGCGCGGTCAGGATGGAGGACCGCACTAACGGCCACCTCTACATAATGTTTTTGACCCCTAAATTTGATAGCTATGGCCTTTACAGGATATTCCATGATATCCCCGTGCACACACCTCACTTTAACCATGCGGCCCATATCCAATGCCCCCGATTGTATCAGGCTTTGATGAATCGAGGTCTGGTTACAACCTGAATCCACCAAAGCCCGATAGCTACCCCCTCCCCTTTATACTCACTGGTATTTGGTACAACCCGGCTTGATCGGGGGCAGCCTGCGGGTCATCGGGGATCCAGACCCCCGCAACGCCAGCAGGCCAGCCCAGGCCTCCCCGCCGCCCTAGTGGCCGGAAGTGGGTCCAGTGATTGGCGTGGGGAAGCAACAGGAGGTTCCTCGCCCCCCTCCCATTCCCCTGGCCGGACCCCGCGACCCGGGCCCCGACTCCGGCCCCATCCTCCGATCATCCATGGGTCCCATCTTCGTCAGACGCATGGGAGCAGCTAGGGCGGCACTAGGGGAAGCTGGGCTTGCCCGAACCCCCCGGTCCAGCAAGCTCCGGAACAGCTCACGGTCCTCCTGCTGGGTCTGCATCATGGCCTGGAATCGGCGGTCGTGGACTGGCCCGCAGGTCCAGCAGGGCTTGATGTTGCTCCTGATGCAGGCCCGCGAGCAATGTGATGATGTCCGCAAATGGCGAACCCGATGGGCCTGACGGGGTCTGCATGGTAGTGTGTTTCTCCTTCCTTCCCGGGTTTCAGCACAAGTGTAATACAGTTCAGGTTCTCTTTGTGGGTGAAGGAAGGAGATCAGGGTCGGCGTACTTAGGCTCGAGGAAGATTTTATTATTACAAAAAGAAAACAAAACAGAAAACAAAGTCGCGCCACATGCGCATAAACATTCACGTTCACGTTCGTTCACTCGCCACTAAGGATACACTTTCAGCGCTGCTGCTGCGTCCTTCCCCGAGTCCTCAGGTCTCTCTCTCTCTCTGCCGATCCTCGGGCGGCTTAAATAGCATTTCCCCATGCCAATCACTATAACGAGAACCAGGTGTTACTTGTTTTTCACTTGAACCACTTACCACCGCTCGTCTCTTCGCTCTCTCTCCCGTCGCAGACCTCGCTGAACCACGCCTCCACCGCCACATTACCACTCTAATATCCGTGTCCGCAAAGGTTCTGCATGATCCTCTTGTTCAATATTCGTGGGGTCTGAATCCAGCTCAGATTATGGCAATTTAGACACCATCCTTAAATGGCTAGTTTGTTTGGTGTGTTCCACTCGTCAGCTCTTGTCTGCAGCAGTTTGCCCAATTCAACATGGGACTCATCTTATGGGAATGCATTAGTGCCAATAATAATTAAAACTAAAGTGATCTAAAGAGGCATATAAATTAACATGGTTCAGACAGAAGGCTGTTTAAATGTTACGTGATCTTTCCTAATCATTCTAATATGCGGATGTTTTCATAACAACATGAACCACTTAAAATGATTAAAGTTATCCAATTTACTGATTGTTACGGTCCCTGGTCTAGGTCAGGGAAGTAACATAAACAACACAACACTGCTTCTCAGTTAAGTCTTTTTATTAGACTGTTCTTGCTCTCTTGATTGTTTTCAGAATATTGCAGTTTAAATTTGACAAAGTATCCTGAGTAAATCAGACAAATTTAACAAAGAGGAAAAAGGTAAGAAAAAAAAAGATTGAAGCAAACTATTCAGGGGTGAGCTAATGCCAAAATAAGAAACAAAAGAAACTAACTTTCCCACAAGAACTAACTTCCCTAGGAATCACAAATAAAGAAGGGGAAGTTGTGGCGAAGTCGTGGCCTAATGGTTAGAGAGTTGGACTCCCAATTGAAAGGTTGTGAGTTCGAGTCCTGGGCCGGCAGGAATTGTAGGTGGGGGGAGTGCATGTACAGTTCTCTCTCCACCTTCAATACCACGACTTAGGTGTCCTTGAGCAAGGCATCGAACCCCCAATTACTCCCCGGGCACCGCAGCATAAATGGCTGCCCACTGCTCCGGGTGTGTGTTCACAGTGTGTTTGTGTGTGTGTTCACTGCTCTGCTCTGTGCACTTTGGATGGGTTAAATGCAGAGGACAAATTCAAATTCTGAGTATGGTTCACCATATTGGCTGAATTTCATGTCACTTTCACTTTCAGAAATCTAAATATACAATAGCATACCCCATCTCCTTAACTAGCAAATAAACAGGAGAAAAGTATAAGGCCATTTGGCCCAAAGAAAAAAGGCACTCACCCCCTACCGCTTCTCAAATTTATTTAACTTTGACAAAGGTGATCATAAAGGCACTGAGGTTTCTTAAAAGCACGTCACAAACGGTTACCAGTGGCTAACAGCACTCTTTCACAGGTCTCACAGTACAACAAAGTGCAGACACAATTCCAGGCCTCTTTCTCTGGTCCAACCAAGGAGCAGGAACAACAACAAAAACCTCACAACCGTAACACTGATATTCAAAATGGTGTGCAATCGCTGCTTTGTTTACATTTCTTATTTCTGCACTTAACTCATTTATCTTTTGAATGACAAAAATATATACTGTTAATAGCTGCTGATATGAACTGCTCATTCCTCTAACGCATGCGTTGAAAGCATGTGTTTGCCATCGACTGTAGTCTGTGAGGTGTGTTCGAGTGCAGCTTTTTGGTCCTACGCTGCCGACATGAGGCGACAACACCGTTTGCTTTCATCGCTGCTAGTTCTTTGAAGTCAGCTTTGTGTTTCCCGGGCCTTAACTATTCCAGAACAGACGTAACTTGCTGCTTTGGCAAGGGGTGGGGCAGTACTGAAACTTTGTTTGCTGTTTGCCAATGCACTGGGACTCGGCCTTTATCAAACCCAGAATGCAGTTTGTACCAGGAGTTTATAACGTTTTGCAACAGCTGAGATTCAGCTTATGGCATTCTCATTCATTCCTGTGGGATCTGTAAATGGCGATTGAGAGTCGCACAACTCTGACAGAGATTCAATGATGTCAAGGCTGTAATGTGATTATTAAGGGACACGTGATCTGGTTAGCCATTATGATTTTGTCCAATAGTATAGTCCCACTGCACGTTGGACCCAGAAAATTGGCAGAACATTGGACCCAGAAAATTGCCAGAACATTGCCGGGTCGCCTTCTGTGTGAATGCGAACACATCCCGGGATTGATCCCGGGTCGGGGACCTAGAAAGCCCCTTTCACACTGCGATTCTGGAAAATACACTGTTAATGTGTCCCGACAATTGTTCCCGGGTCGCTAGATTCTGCACTTTCACACAGCACAGATCAGTAAGTACCTCACTTTCTGCTCTGATGCTGAGATCAGTCGCCAGCTTCAGTGAAGCGTTTTCGACTCGTACATTACACGTCACGCCCTGATGTCACGTGTCTTTAGGGGACCTTTACAGGTTGTGTGTGAAAGCACACACATATTCCGGGTACTCACTAGCTGAGTGAAAGTGCAAAATCTAGCGACCCAGGAACAACTGCCAGGACACATTACCCGTGTATTTTCCGGAATTGCAGTGTGAAAGGGGATTAAGTAATACAGACACTCTCATTTTCCTATAGTAAGACAATCTGTGGAATGGTATTATAAGAAGAAACAGCTGAGTAACAGAGAAGGACAGCAGCTTGTAAGTGTTTTGTCTCGTTTTCTCATTAGACTACTGTGTGATCATCATTGCTAGGAAAGTTTTGGTTTAAATTGTGTGTCATACCCTGGTAAATACGTGCTGAAAAATGTGCTTGGTTTCGCGGGACTGCCCAGTTTCGATCTGCTAAATAGTGAGGTGTGGCCAGGCAAATACAGAAATGGCAGGTTTCACTGCGGCAGCGGTCGCGGCAGCCCTCATGTGAGGCCTCCTCGTGTGAAGACCGACGAGTGTAAAGACCATCAACTCTACCTGCGCAACTCCACCGAGCAAGGACACCGACAGGGCACTTGAGTATTGCTTTTCTCCCCTTTCTTTACTTTTTGTATAGCATGTTCTCAAATATTATTTCTTATACTTGTAGTCACTGTGCTTTCAGAGTAAAAACTGATAGATCCTTCAGTGTGTCTTGGAGGGGTGATGTTTCTAAGTCACAACACCTTGCTACTGGGGTTCCTCAAGGCTCAATACTTGGACCACTTCTCTTCTCCATCTACATGACATCATTAGGATCTGTCATTCAGAAGCATGGCTTTTCTTATCACTTCTACGGTGATGACACCCAACTCTGCTTCTCATTCCAATCAGATGACCCGACGGTAGCTGCTCGCATTTCAGCCTGTCTGATTGACATTTCTAGCTGGATGAATGACCATCACCTTCAGCTTAACCTTACGAAGACAGAACTCCTGGTGATTCCAGCTAACCCATTGCTTCATCACAACTTCTCTATAAAGCTGGGTTCGTCAACCATTACTCCTTTGAGGACAGCCAGAAACCTAGGAGTTGTGATGGATCATTAGTTAAGCTTCACAGACCACACTGCTACAACGACCCGGTCCTGCAGATTCGCCTTATACAACATTAGGAAGATTAGACCCTTCCTGTCAGAGCAAGCCACCCAACTTCTTGTCCAAGCTCTAGTTCTCTCCAGACTGGACTATTGTAATGCTCTCCTGGCGGGCCTTCCTGCATGTACTGTCAAGCCTCTGCAATTGATCCAGAATGCAGCAGCAAGGGTTGTCTTCAATGAGCCAAAAAAAGCTCTCGTTACTCCTCTCCTCATCAGATTACACTGGCTCCCAATAGCCGCTCGCATCAAATTCAAGGTAACGATGCTTGCCTACAAGACGACCACTGGCACGGCACCAACTTACCTAAACTCACTAGTTAAATCTTATGTGCCATCCAGAAGTTTGCACTCTGCAAGTGAATGACGTCTTGTGGTGCCATCCCAAAGAAGTTCAAAATCACTCTCATGGTCCTTCTCCTGGACTGTGCCCAGCTGGTGGAATAACCTCCCAATCTTAATTCATAGAGCTGAGTCTTTACTCATTTTCAAGAAACATCTAAAAACTCATCTTTTTCACCAGCACTTAAACAACTAATACTAACACTTTCCTTCTTTTCTTGTCCTTTCATTTAAAAAAAAAAAAACCTGGCTATGCGTTCTGTACTAGACTAACTGTCTGAGACTTGTCATGGCACTTGTATACTGTTGTTGTTCTCTTGTAGACCTGACTGCTTCTATTGTTCTCATTTGTAAGTAGCTTTGGATAAAAGCTTCTGCTAAACGATTAAATGTAAATTATGTGAAAAATAATGTTTTCATTATGTTCCAATACACCTCCAAAACAAATCTAAGACCTTGTAAAAGAGCATTAAAGAAAGTGATGTGTCATACAGCCAAGTGTGGTGACCCATACTCAGATTTCGAGCTCTCCATTTAACCCACACAGAGCAGTGAACACACCGGGAGCAGTGGGCACCCGTTTATGCTGCGGCACTCAGGGAGCAGTTGGGGGTTCAGTGCCTTGCTCCAGGGCATCTCAGTCGTGGTATTGCCGGCCCGAGACTCAAACCCACAACCTTAAGGCCTGTTCACACCGGGACGAATTTCGCACGCGATATTCACCGACGTTTAACGCCTCATGACTAAACAAAGGGCGCCAATGTGAGTGTGCACACCGACGTGAAAAATGCCACGCATAAAAGCGTCATTTTAAAAAAACGCCTCGGGTTCGTTTTTTTAGTTTGACGCACCGCGATTACAATAATCTTAATAAAAGAGAACTGTTATGGAGTGGTATTGCACAGCAAATGGGCCTTGATGGTGAGTTTCATTTCACTTAATTGTCTTTAATGTACGTTCCTACAAACGTTTGACAATCGCCATCGTTTGTGTGCTGTAGTGGAGGAGGTAAAACACAAATGGAAAAGCCTGTGAGATACATATACATGAAAAAAGCACGAAGATGATTGCCAAAGTGGACAGGCTGCTAAAAACAAGAAGCCGTGGAAATTTATGAAGTTCATGGAGTTCCTCGCAACAGCAACTGAATTTTCGAAGGTATTATCATTAGAACATTACAATACATAGCTGTGTGAGCTCTGCTAAAATGCATTGACATTAAACATTGATTAACATGATATCATTGCATGTTCCCTGTTCACCATGCGATCACACCTCTAGTTCAATATATTAGTTTATGTTCTGTGTATAGGTAACCTCTGCTGAAATTTTGTTGCCTGACATATGGTACATTAAAATTTGTATGAATCTAAACTAAATTAGTAATTAAACATTAAGCTCTGGAGTATTTTGTCAAGATGGGTATGAAGTGTGGCATGGCCCACAGTGTGAGTTATTGTTTCTGATGTAAACTGAATTTGTCTTTACAGTGTTCACAGCAATATTTCTCCTGTAAATATGGATGAAGGAGTTGACCAAGTGGTGGTTCAAAAAGAAGTCAGCGACAGAGAAGAAGCATCAGCAAGCACGTCTCCAGGATCATCCTTCTCCAGCCCAACTGTGACAAGGTCTACTTTAAACAAAAGAAAACGGCCAGAGACACCAGACTTGTTGGACCGGTACCTTTTATCCAAAGAAGCCAGGGAAAGTGAGAAAGAGGAACGCAGAAGAGAGAAAGAGGAGCGCAGAGAGCAACGAAGAGAGCAACAAAATGATGAAAATTACTTGTTTGCTCTTGGCTTGATACCAGCACTAAGGAGACTGTCCCCAGCCGTACAGTCTTCAGTCAAATTAAAAATACATCAGCTGTTGCATGATGCTGAGTTTGGCCAGGCCTCTTCTGCTTTTTTTACACATCAGTCCTACCATCAGGTCCCTCCGCAGACCCCAACAAATTATGGCTGCTCTACAACTTCTTGGCTACCCTAATAGATGTTTATTGTATACATTTTAATTCTGTATTTTTTTTGTTTGTTTTTTTACATTCAAGAAATTTAGTTGAAAATGGCTATTTCATAAATGTTTATTTGCACTATCGTTCACTTGCACTACAGTCATTGTGACTTATTTGCACAAGCTTTTCTGACTCCCTTTTTTACTTTATGTTTGTGATTGTTATTGCAACTTGTAGTTCATTAAAAAATTATTTTCATTTTTCCAAAATAAATTGTGCATAAGTGACTTGAAAGTAATGTAACATATTTTGGGATTTGGCATATATTTGTACATAAGTATTCTTGACCTCTTATTGAAAAAGCTATGTGCCTAATTACGGGGTCACTGCATTTATAGGCAACAGTTATCAATCTACAGGAACATAACCATTTTGGGCACAGCATTGTGCAGGAAATGAGAACATTTTAAAGAAAATAATAGTAAAAATGTTTATTAAAAATACACATTTTCAAAAATACAAATTACATTTAGTTGTAAATAAGTATATGTTGAAGTGACCAAATACTTAAAATTTTGCAAAAAAACTATGCTTTAACTTTGATAGAACATGTTATATCAAAAATATTTAATTTGCTGTGGTGAGTGCTGCCATATTAATTAATGAAGAATCAGATGCAATAGATTTGATAGTATATTCAAGTTCACAGAAATTGTATATATACACATACACTAGCGGTTTTCTCAATGGAAAATTTAATTAAAATGGCTCAAATTTATAGGTTGATTTTATCTGTTCCCCAGAGCATGGTTCACATGTACATACTGCCAAGCAACTTCTCCTGCTGGTGAGTTGAAGTACTCTTTGTACAGTTCTCGGACATTTTGGGCCTCCACAGATGCCTGCTGCCCCCTACAATGTTCAAAGCCTTGTAGTGGTTGCTCACAATCATGGTCATCCTCTGTGGCACGATTCTGGTCATTTCCGTTCGGGCGCAAATAATTGCACAATGCACAAGCAGCTTTGACAACTTTGTCAACAACACTTGGTTGAACCTGTAAAGTTCTTTGGAAAACCCGGAAGTGTTGACTGAGGATGCCAAATATATTTTCAGAGATGCGCAGTGCCCGAGAAAAACGATAATTGAAAATTCTCTTGTCTGTGGGGAGGCGGCGTCCAGGGTATGGCCGGAGGAGATACGGTTTCAGCGGAAAAGCTTAATCCGCCACAATGACATGGTTAACTTTTCCCAGCTCAGGAGCACCTGGAAGTTCACTTGGTGGGGGAACATTCAGAGTTCCATCTCTGAGTGCCTTTCCCAGCACAGAATTGGCAATGATTCCTCCATCACTGTTGATGTGGGCAAAGACTCCCCACATCAACCACCAGGAAGCGGTAATCTGCATCAACTAAGGCCAGCAATACAACGGAGAATGTACCTTTATAATTAAAGTAGAGAGAACCAGAGTTTGCATGGGCCTGGATGCATATGTGTTTCCCATCCATGGCTCCCAAGCAGTTAGGGAAATTCCATCTTTCATGGAATCTCCTGGCTGTACTCCTCCACATCTCTTCAGTAGGCACTGGCAAATGTTCATCTCTGAGGCAGTGCCACAATGCATCACAGGTTTCACTCACTATCGAAGCCACAGTTGACACATCAAGTCGAAAGCTGGACGCAATAGTGCGGTACGAGTCCCCAGTGCTTAGAAAACTGAAATAGAAATAGACAAATACTAGTTTTTAACAATGCTTCACATAAGTGAATAAAAATGTAAACGAACTCACAGTAAACACACGGCCAAACGCTGTTCTGGGTCGGTAGTGTGTTTACGGTAGTGTGTCTGTTCTTTCGTCAGCGAGGGAGCCAGTTGTTAAAGTAAATTTTCGAACTCACTGACGGACATTCTAAAACATCCCCGAAAACACTCATGATACATTTTCAGCTCTTGTACCAGTCGATAAAACTCCCCATGTTCTTCTCTTCTCGTAACTATGGGATGTACCCAAAATCGGCGTCTTTTCCGGCGTCTTTCCTCATTCAACAGAACAATAATTTCTTCATCGCTGGAGCTGGAGCTACTGGTGCTTGAAATATTAATTTTCTTTGTATGATTTTGACAAGCGCGTAAATACTTGCTCTCTTCTTCTGAGTGAAAAGCGAGTTTCAGAAGCGTAAAGTTGCGCAGCGCCACCTTGTGTACCGGGGTATTTCTGTTTTACATTAAGCACCATCTAATGTCAGGGAATGAATTTGCATGTTCACTCGGCTCATCGTCAGCGAAAATCGCTTGGGTGTGAACACAAAAAACACGGTGAAAAACGCTGGCGAATAACACGCACCGATATTCGTCCCGGTGTGTACGGCCCTTTAGGGTTAGGAGTCAAACTCTCTAACCACTAGGCCACGACTTCCCCAGGACCTTTTGAGCAACACAACTGTTTCCAACAGTTATAATAAATCAGCATATTAAAATAATGTCTGAAGGATCAGGTGGCACTGAAGACTGGAATAATGATTCTCAAAGTTCTGCTTTATCATAGCAATACATTTCATTTTTAAGTATATTAAAATAGATTTTAAATTTTACATTGTAATATTTCAATATTTTGATCAATTAAATGCAGCCTTGATAAGCATAAGACAAAATAAATATATATAAATCTACAGTGTATATTTTATATAAAATTGGAAAAAATATTTATATATTTTGAAAAAAGTATTTTATTTTCATTTAATTATTTGTTTTACTTTTTAATCAGTTTTCACTGCAGGCACAATCTGCCTATAGAGTCTTTAAAAAGAGACCAAACTAATAATACAAAATGTTAAATAAAAAAACATTATTAAACTAAAACATAATACATTAATCTGAAAAACAAATAGACATTTTTGAAAACCATGTAAGCAGAACAATGGCAATTTTTGTTTTGTCAGTCTGAGAAGTGGCTGAACATCATTCTTAGTCACACAATTCAACCAGTGTGTTAACATTCTTCAAAACAGAAAGTAAAATAGCAAGACATAACACATGGAAACTGAGCAAATTATTGCAAAGATAAATAACACATGATTGTTGGTGTTATTTTAAATTTAAAATAAAATAAAATAAAAAAACCCTCTTGTTTTGAAATCACTAAAAACACAGATAATGAGGCCTTATAATACATGCTTTTAATTTTTTTTTTTTTTTTACTCGTGATACTTTTTACTGGATTCTTTGATGAATAAAAAAGTTTCAAGCAACAACATTATTTAAAATGGATATCTTTTGTAACGAACCTTTTGAAAGGATGTGTAGATTGTTAGAAAATAATCCTGAAGACTAGAGTCAATTATAGCTTTACTAATACTTTAAGTTGAGTAATCATTTACATTACATTTACATTTAATCATTTAGTAGACAAAGTGCCCTGACAAGTCTCAGTTAGTCTAGTACAGAACTTAAAACCTACAGATGTTCACTTCCATTTGGAATTCGCCCTATATGTGGATTATTAAATACTGTTTGACTTAATCATCTTCTTTGTGCGATTATTATACACCGCACCTGTGACAACAACCAAGTAGTTCAGTTTATTAACTGCACATGTTATCAATCACCTGTGCATGTGTGGATCATGTAAGCAACTGCAAAAAACTTTGTAATGTATAAAAATGATGAAAATGCTGAACATCGAGTTTGACTTAACAAACAATGTTCATGTTGTAGGTCAAAGTTTTTGTTTGTTTTGTTAGTACAAACCTATTCATTTTGGAAGTTTAAAGCAGATTCAGTACAATAAAGTCGTTCTGCACACTTATACATAAGCTGCAAAATAAATGAATTTATACTGTAGCATGTGTGTAAAAACTATAACACATTACAATCACATTTCTTTAACAGAATAATGAATCAAAGTTAATGTTAATGTATTGTTAATGGTTTGTTTGTAATAATATATTAAAGATTTATGAAATGCTTTAAAATGTTTACAATGCAGAAATTAAGAATAATCTTGAATAACAATATTCAATATTCAAATTCCATAAAAGCATTATTGATTGTTTGCTTGAGACTAAATGCATTAACTAATGTTAACCCACTGAACACCATTCTAAAGTGTTACCCCAGAATGAATGAGAAAATGTAGAGTAAAATTAATACTCTGGTATTGTTCATTTGGGAGTCACACTTGTGTTGTTCGCGGTGAAAAGTGGCTAGACACCTGAAATAAACTTTTTTTTTTTTCAGCAAAATAAATGTTATGTATTTCTGTTCAATAATAGTTTTTGTTCATTATTTTGTGATGTCATGGTACTAACTAATATTTAGTTGTATTAGTTTAGCTAATATAAGTAACTAACGCTTATTCACAATTAGCATAATCCCCATCTATGAATTACAGCTACACGTGCTAGACGTGTCCAGGTCTGGTATACTTTTTCAGGTTTGGCTAATAGGCCATATGCCTAACAATAGATATTCCATAATATGTGTCCACCAAAGAGTTTTTAGCCAGCTGAAAATGTTAGGTGCTCTTCTTAAAATGACCAAATGTTAGCGCTTGAAAACACTTTGTTGGCACAGTGTTTTTCTAGCTGCGAAAATTTAGTTGCTATGATTTGGAATATACACGGCTGCAACATATTACTAGTATCTAATTTTTACGAATTAAACTAATTATTGTACACTGTTGTTGGCAGACATTGTACAAGTTGGATGGTTGGTTGCTATTTGTCCCACCAATCCTCTGTTTACGGCTGGGTAAATAGTGACGGTGACGAGCGATGCGTTTTACAGTTGTCAACTCAAAAAATAAATAATAATAATAATAGAAAATGGAGGGCAAAGGCAAATTATCTAATACAATTATTATGGCAGTGTACTAAAATTCAGTGCCATCAGTTTGCCAAAAAGAACACAGAACGTTTTATGCGCCATTTACCCCTGTAAGGAGAAGGTGTAGCCTACATTCCATCTTACCATCAACTAAAGTTTTGGAAATACGAACACTTTCATGAATCCAAATATTTACATCAGAACAGCTTTACTAACGATTTACACAAAACATTTTCAGCTCGTGTTTCATGAATGAAGCCCATTGACTTTAAAATCCAATTTTTGAAGCCAGATTAGTACCATCTGGTTAGAGTAAAAAAAAAATTAACTTTCATATCTTATTTGATTATTTGATTTTCCTGACTCAATATTGCCATATTGCTACAGCCAAACCAGTTAATTTGTGTGTATAATAGTGTGTGCGTGTCTGTAAGTGTGCATGAGTGAGTGTGTGTGTGTCTGTTTTGTACAAGCTTTTCCTTGGTGTCTGTGTTTTTACTGCATTGTGGCTGAATTATTTCACACATTGGCAGAAACACACTTTCTATTACAGTCACACTAGTTCAGGTATGTGTGTCTGTGGGGGGTGGCTCAAGTGTGTCGGTCTTGCACTCTTGGATGTGTACTTATGCACACTTGCCGTGTACTTAGTGTTACAGCTACCCATTTTTATTAATGTCCTTGATTTTTATACCTTCATTTGAAATAGAAGTTTCAAGATTATTATTAAAGGTGCTTTGATCTGTAATGTGCTAAACATTCATTGTAAAAAAAATTGTAAAGAGACATTTCATTTATCTCAGTCTCACAAGAAAAACTGGTTTAAGATGTTTAGATTACTCCTGGTTCCACCCGCACATATTAATAAAGGCTGCTGAGATTGTGAAAGCTTTAGTTCAATATCACCGTATTCAGCTGCTGAAGAGAGAGAGAATCTGCACCAGCATCTGACTTCAGGTAAACTTGTTTCTTAATATTATTAATGTTATTACATTCATTTTATATGAATATCTATGAAAGTTCTAACTTAAGTAGCTTTTATAAATGTATATCATAAGAAATCTAGCAAAATAATTAAGAGACATTTTATGTCTGTGTGCAGGTATTTGTCACAATGAGGTTTCTGATCTCACTGTGTGCATCGCTGCTGCTGTTGTTGATCAATGGTGAGCGTTTATGTAATTTGCATCAGAATAGATCTGTAGATAACTGAATCAATGGACAACATTAAATCATTATGCTTATGTATGCGAGACACTGCAGGTGAATAGGGCAAAAAAAAAAAAACTAATAGTTATCACCTTACTTACCCAGTTGATTGATTACATTGATTATTGCAAAAAATTTTGTATTACAAGTTTTCAAAAATGTTATGTTTAAATATGCAAATGAGGCATTATTTAATGAAATGTGTGCTAAAGTGCACAAATGTTTAGTACAAAAATCTGAATGCTAGATGAAGTCAGTTTCAAAATGTTTGTTTAATTTTTTTGACATATTAGAGTCAAATGTTTTTACTGAGGGAATTCTGGTTATCTTTTTTCTTTGTCACTCCATAATTCAGAAAATACTTTGAATAAAATGTTGTATATTATCAAGGAAAATATATATGAACAAATCCCTCTGTAAAAACCTTCAGAATATAGACAGGAATAAAAAATGTCATGTTTGGTGTGTGTAAGTGCTACTGAAGTGGAGATTTATGGCTCAGTGTTGAAGAAAAAACTCATTTTGAGAAAACGTTTAAAAATATGTATTGTAATTGAAATCTATTGACACAAACAGATAAAATGCTATAAAAGAAACACTTAACAGTGTCTTTTGGATGTTTTCCTTCCACTAGTTGGAAAAAGCACTTTATGAAAAATCAAAAAGCCCAAAATCTCAAAATTGACAGGTGCTTGAAAAAACAGTGTTTTTGCCTGCAGTGTCTCACCTTAACAGGTGAAATGATCCATGGACAAACATGTTTATAATGTTTTGCCATTATAAACATATAATGTTATAATGTTTATAATTATAACATTATAAGTTATATTGTTTTGTTCCATCCTTGCTTTACATTAAAAAAGATGATACTGAAAAGGTGCTTTTGAAATCCAGACTCAGATGTAAGATGAAATTAATTTCCTTAACAGACATGTCTGATGTCAAACAAGAAAGAGCAAACTTGTATGACTAGACATATCTGGCATAGAATTTCAAAAGATGATAATAATGAACAAGTAAAATGGGCGGAGTTACAGGTGGGATTGACAGGTGATTGACAGCAGAACAGTAACACCATCCTCCCCTGGTGATCAGAGCAGGAACAACAAGATCTGAAAACTAAAAAAAGAAAGATAGGCATAATTTTTAAATCAAATTACCCCCCCCCCCCCCACCCCCCCAGCTAAAATGGGTGTGCAGAATTTCAAACAAAAACTAATTCAGTGTTTTAAAAGTTTAGACTTTTTTTGTATAACCAATTTATGTTATCAGTTCATTTTAGGCTTTATGCAGATAACTTTATTCAAAGCTGCTTTAATATTTTTTAAAAAACCTAGCTAGAATAAACAAATCAACACAATTTTTTTTTTTTCATTTGAGCATTATCTTGAGATAAGTATGATAAATATATAAACTCCTTTTAATAACAATATGTTCTTTAATTTATAAAACACTTTACATTTTAGGGGTCTTTATACTGTAGAAGTATGCTAATTTCAGCAATAAATAAGGTGAAAGCAAATGTAGATGTGCTTTCTGGAAAATGCTCACTAATGATCTAGGTGGTAATTAGTGAGAGAGGATTGTAAATTATGGATTCGTAGTAATTGCAGTCAGTTTATCCTCAATCCACACTTTGTCATACAGACACAGAGGTTTAACTGTAATGTAGTGTTAAGTGTGTTTGCCATCTGTATTCTGAAGAATAATCACACAATGATCATAACTTTCTTTTTGCATCAGGTTCTACAACAACTAGCTTTGATCCATGCTATAATTATACCATTCTTGATGAGTACTGGAGAGACATACAGCCAAACTATTACAGTTTGTACAACCCTTCAGGTAATGACAGTCTTGTTGAATGGAGAGGCTGGTATCGACTGTATCTGAGAGGACTCAGTGCTCAAATGTCTGAGTGGTGTGTGAGTACTACTCATTGTGGGGGTGAAACTGGATTGTCTCTCAGTGGTTCTCATCCAAGACTTGAAGATGGAGTGGTGACCCGTGAAGTGGTGGGAACTAATGCTTGGTGGTGGTTATGGTCGTCTTCCTCTTGTGGCAGCTACAAGTCTAACTCCATTCGAGTCAAAGCTTGTCCTGGAAATTATTACGTCTATGAACTTGTCAAACCCAACGCATCAATCCCCAGGCCAATGTATTGTGCAGGTAAAGTCAATATGAAGATTAAATGCTCTGTGCGTTAGGAAATTTAACATCTTCAAACAGTCTGAATGAAAAAGTATAGTTTTGTGCAGGCCATTTATAACCCATTATTATTGTAGCATTCCCTTAATCCCTGAAATCTCACAAATTTAAACCAAACATTCAGTATCACAAATGCATAGCCTACTTACTGTATGTGTTTGCCAGCAAAGAAAGTAGTGGAGGTGTGGATCTAATTGCAGGCTTACTTACAATAATAAATATATTTTTTATATTTTTTAAAAAATTAAGTAAATCCAGAACCCTGGAAGAAATAAAGCTTTAGCAAACTGTAACAGCTAAACCACCATGTGTGAAGCAGATAACATTAAGCTCCCACAGTGAACTGACAAGAAACAAATTCAGTCAAGGACAATATATATATAGACAGACATACAGACGACAATGTTGTTAAAAGTCTGTCTTTGTAATGATGTGAATTTGTAAAGAAACAAAATGAGTCTACGAACACTGAATACGTAATACACATGCGCAGGATGTCAGATGACAAACAGATGACGCATAACAGTATGTGACCATGTGGTAATACCACAAAGTCCTCTTGGGCCTATTTAAAGTCCATACCATAGCTAAAGCAACCAAACCAATCAGAGTAATCCCAACCAAGGTGTTTTGCCCATTCTGTTGGCCAGATATACCTCATTTTGGTCAGACTGCACACTACTGGCTACAATATAATTGCTCAAAATCACGAAATGAACCATTCTTATTATATGTTTCAGAACACTCTAAATTGTTTTCAATGTCATTACAATGTTTTAACATTACTTTTGCAAACTCCATAACAGTTGCTTTCCAAAACATCAGCAGTGATCCCTGCTACAACTATAAGTCTCTGGATCGTCCCTGGAGAGCCAACAATGAAAGTGAAGATCGCATTTGTGATTATTCTTTCTCTTGGAACGGCTGGTACCGGCTTTTCTACCGTGGAATGAACATCCAGTTGCCAGAGACCTGTGTTAGTTCATACAGATGTAACACACAGATAACCCTGTGGTTGAACGGTCCTCACCCTCGGATTGTGGATGGAGTGGTGATCAGAGAGGTCTGTGGAGGGACCTACGGGACTCAATGCTGTAGTTACAAAACAAGACCAATCAGAGTTAAAGCATGTCCAGGAAATTACTATGTCTATGAACTTGTGAAGCCAGACGTGTGGTGTGCAGGATATTGTACAAGTACTGTGCTTTTTCCTGTTTTTTTTTTTTTTTTAACCACTTTTGAAGTCTTTTAAACTAGTACTGATTTTAGTCATATGATGAATTATCTTTTTTCAGATATTAGCACCATTTCACAGCCGATTTCCACTGTTAGTCCATCTATAACCAGTAGAACCAACAACCCTTTGAGTAAGTTGTTAATCAGTCTTTATAAATGAATAAATGTGTGTTTTTACAATAATAAAAAGTTACAAGTAAAATTCCAATTTAATTTTTGCATTGAAATTGAAAATCACACCTTTTGTTTATTCACATGTAGCATCCCTATTACACAGATCTGTTAAGTATGAATGGTCTAGGAATCTCGTGATCTTTGTGCTTGACCTGTTCAGATTTGCACTCATGAACTTCATAAAAAATGCCTTGTTTGTTTAGATCTTGTCATCTCTCACTTTTAGATTATGACCCATGCATTAACTACAACACACTCAATGACAACTGGAGAAACATACTTGATTACGGGCATATGAATGGACTCAATGCTGATTATGATGACACAGGTGTTAACTGGGATGGCTGGTATCGACTCTTCCTTAATGGATTGAGTGCTCAGATGCCTGAATGGTGTGTTTCTAACTTGGCATGTGGAGGTTTTAGTTCTCTGTGGCTTGGTGGCTCTCATCCTCGGCTTGAAGATGGAGCTGTTACTCGTGACATTTACGGCTCTCATTATGACCAGTGCAGTTACTACCGATCCGACCCAATACAAGTCAAAGCTTGTCCTGGAAACTATTATGTCTACAAATTTACCAGACCACCTCTTTCAATCCCGTCTCCTGTATATTGTGCAGGTACATTATTTTTTTTTATATACCCTGTTACTTTTATTTGTATGCTTAAGGTACTTTCACACCAAGGATGATAATGATGAAGGTATAGTTCTAAAAATCGTTCTCAGTCCACACCACAGCTGTGATGGGATTCTTTGTGTGAACAGGGCTTTATTGTGAATTATTGTAGATTTTCACATTATTATCCTGAATAAATTCATCTGCTGTATATAATATTCTCTATGTTCTCTATTTTTTTCATAATAGTACGTTTCACCACCCCAAGAGTTGACCCTTGCTACAACTATAACAGTCTGAATGAGACTTGGAGAGCAACAGACAATCCCTATGATAGTAACTATAGAAGGTGTGATAACTTCCAGGGCTGGTACAGGCTGTTCTACAACGGTCAGAGTGCCCAGATGCCAGAATCATGTGTAAATCAATACATGTGTGGCACTTACATCCCAATGTGGCTCAACGGCTCCCATCCGCGACTGGAAGATGGGGTGGTCACCCGTCAGGTCTGTGGCTCCGGGTGGAGTGACTGCTGTTATTACAGATCTCTCCCTATACAAGTCAAAGCCTGTCCAGGAAATTATTATGTTTATGAGTTTGTCCGGCCAATATTCTGTGGAGCTTACTGTACAGGTAATATACTAATGTGTATTTCAGTCATTTATTTCTGTTTTATTTACATTTATATTGAACAAATATTCCTGATATCAGATGTCACAAGGCTTAGTGCAGCCTCTCTGACAACAGCATCAACACCAAGAACAACAACCACAACAGCGACAGCATCCATTACTCCAACAGTCACAACCACTGGTAAAGTTTTGTCTTTCTTGCTTCATAAACTCTTATGAGCATCTTATTGGACATATATTTTTAATTACATTAATTTTTCTGTTCATCCCACTTTTACACATGCATGATGTCAATTCATTTCACAAGTAATATCTGTAAGGACCACTGACATAAAAGATGAATGCCAATTAGGATACAGTTTTGACTGGCAGCATGTTTCTGTTCTGACAAGAACTCTGGGCCCATCCATGCAGCCTAGCATTGATAAGAGCAGAGAGAGCAGCGATAAACCCCCAAAACCCACATGGAAAAACCTATATAAACATATATGTTTCAATAAAGGTTTTGATATAGGTTTTTAATATATGTGACATATATAAAATTGGCCGTTATATATGCACACATATATTTACACATATATGTATACATATATATCTGCATACATATACCTATATAGGTACATATATGCACGTATATATGCACCTATATGTTCACCTATAATAGTAAAATTAAAATCCATAGCTGCTAGGCAACATAAATAAAAGTCCAAAATGTAGAAATGTACATTATTTATTTACTCAAGATCAATCAAATAGTACAAAACAAAACATATAGTAGAAGAACAAAAATGAGACAAAAAACCTGCTAGGCAACATAAATTAAAGTCCAAAATATAGAAATGTACATTATGTATTTACAAGAACAATCAAATAGTACAAGAAAACAAAAATAAGACAAAAAACTGAACAGAAAAAATTATAATAAATATAATCTTTATTATTCTTTGAAGGTCTGTCATGACACGCCTCAGCATCCTCTTCCTCTTCCTTCCTGCACTATCCAATGACGTTTGATATGGTGTCCGAGATTTTTATTTATTTATTTTTTTTCGGCACACAAAATTTTTAGCGGATAGGCATTTTCGTCCACACGGATCTGGCATTTTGGAAGAGTGAAACCGATGTTTTGAAACCGGGTCCCTGAGTGGATATATTTGAAAACACTGCCTTTGCCTTTTGTCTGGACGGCGAATCCGTACATTTTCTGAAAATATGTAACAGCACTACATCACGTAACAGCAACAAAAACATGAACAAACACTAAAGGATTGTATTTTTTATTAACTTACATTAACACGGATTAATAAATGTATTGTTCTATGTTCGTTTGTGTACCACGCGCAAGGTTTATCAGCAAATCCATGTCTTCTTCTTCTCCGTTTTAAGTGTATCTCTGTGGCAGAATTACAGCGCCACATGCTGGTCTGGCATGTATACTACATCAGTTTCGTGTGGACGCGAATATTTCTTGAGACGAGGGAAAAAAAGATCGGGGGTCCATCTCCGTGTGGACGGGGCTGAAGAAGTAACGGGTACTTATGGATACGGTTATGGATAGAAATGTAGCGGAGTAAAGAGTACAATATTTGCCTCTCAAATGTACTTGAGTAAAGTCATGAGTACTCCCCAAAAATTATACTCGAGTAAAGTACAGATCCCTCAAAATTGTACTTAAGTACTGTACTCAAGTAAATGTACTATGTTACTGTCCGGCTCTGTATATTATGTTAATATATTGCCGTAGTTAAATTCCATAACATGCCAATTACATGTGATACCAATTTCATATGGTCGCACATACATAAGTTCTTGCATAATTGTTAATTCTTAGTTTTTGCCTTTATAATAGAAAATATGAGCTAGGCATCATGTATGACAGTCAAAAATTAGATAAGAGCTACAGAAGACCAGATCCTGCCATTAGCTGTATAGAAGACATATCTTGCACGTTTACTTGCCGCTTATGTTTTAACATTGTACATTTCAAAGCAATGACTTTCACTCACTAATTTAGCAGTTTTCAGTTTCATAAATTAAGTAAAAATGACTTTAAAAAGGCGATTTATGGAAGGTAGGTATTAGAAACACAAGGTATGAGCAGACTTGACTTGAACAGACTTGACTCACCAAAAGCAGGTACATATGTTAATACATGACAAGAGACAGTGGCAAAGACATGGCTACTTATATAGACCTTACAGTTTATCTTAATATATTGATTAATGACATTGTATAATAATGTACCACATAAATAGTTAGGCTACTACCTTGTATTTTCTGCTGTCAGTGCAGGCCTTTTTTTAGGGGTTCAAGCACGCAGTGCTGAAACCCTATTGTTTTTGTTAGGATTTTTATTATTATTATTATTATTATTATTATTATTAGGGGTTCAAGCACGCAGTGCTGAAACCCTCTTGTAATTGTTAGGATTTTTAGGGGTTCAAGCACGCAGTGCTGAAACCCTATTGTAATTGTTAGGATTTTTATTATTATTATTATTATTATTCTTCCGCCCTAGAACTGAACGTGCAGCCCAAACCGTAAGGCCTAGAGAGCTGAAATTTGGACAGATCGTAGAGCTCATTTTGGGGAGAACTTATCAAAGTCTCAGCCCAATCGGCCATACGGGGGCGCTACAGCGCAAAAAACAAAAATTTTGGACATTTTTGGCCGTGAATCGTAAACCGTTAGCCATAAACTCAAAAACATGGCATCGTAGCAATCCTTGGGTTAGCCCAAACAAAAGTGCACGGCGCCTTTTTGGGGTCTACGACGCACCGTTTTCTCGCAAAATCGAGCTATATCCGAAACCTACTTTTGCGAACTAGTCCTAGGATTTTCAACCAATCAGAACCAAACCACTTCAGAAATATTCCCTGGACACTCAATATCAATAATTATCAAAAAAAAGTTGAAATTTCAATTTTTACGCAAAACAGTACGCCAAAAAGCGTCTATAGTAACGTTGGCCAAATGCTATTTTAACTATAACTCTTGAACGGAATGAGATAACTTCACCAAACTCGGTACACATATGTATGAGCTCAATTTTGGGTCAAATAAAAAAAATTGCGCATCTCTGCCACTTGGGGGCGCAATAACATAGAAAAAACACATAAATGGCTATAACTAGGCAACCGTTGGCTCGATCGACTTGAAAATTGGTATGCAGTGTCTTGGTCTGAAGGGGCACAAGTACCTATGAGGACATTTGCATATCTCAAAAAACATGGCCGCCATTGGCCAAACAATTTTAAGCACCTATTTGAAAGGGTTAACGGATGTTGATCGGAACGAAACTCGCTGGGTACGTTCGACTCATGAACCTTAAGGTCTGTAAGAATTTTGAAAGAAATCGGCCACTAGTTGGCGCTAACGAGTTTTATGGCTCTGTAATCACGTGGTGTTTCACGTATCAACACAATATGCATATCATTTGATAGATCTCCTCATAATGCACAACTTTGCCTAAAGAACTATTGCTGTCAATCAAATCGTTCAATTGTTATTCACAAATATGTTAAAAACCTACTTTTGCGAACTAGTCCTAGATTTTTTGCCCGATCGGAACCAAACCACTGCAGTAATATTCTGTGGACTCTCTAGATCAATAATTATCAAAAAAATGTAGAATTTTGTCCTTTGGTTAGCTGTAAAGGGGTAATTTAGAAAAAAGGGTGTGGCCAAACATACCCCAAAGCCTATAAAACCTAAAGGAAAACTCAAAACTATATGAAACTAGGTGAAATCATGTAACAGGTGACTCTTAACAAGGCTGCAAAGTTTCATGGAGATCGATCCATAGGTGGCGCTATAACAGTAGAAAAGGTCTCAAAACACAAGATTTAGATGGTAAATGGCCTCAAATTGTTTGAACATGCTCATATATTGACTCAAAAACACTAAATCTTCATATCATATGATAGATCTCCTCATTCTGAAAAACTTTGCCTCTGGGACCAATTTTGTCAATAAATCTGTTAATTAAATATTCAAGATTATTTTAAAAAGTTACTTTGGCAAAGTATTCCAAGGCTTTAAGCTGAAAATCAATAAAACCACTGAAGTGCAATTCTGTAGACTCTGAAGGTCAATAATTATCAAAAACATGTTGAACAATTTCATTTGGACCACTATAAACCAGTGATTTTATAATATGTTATTTGCAAAGTGTACACAAAGGCCTATTAATACAAACAGAAAGCCCACAAATGATCAAAACTGTGTAAAATAATGCATAATTTCATTCTTAACAAGCATGCAAAATTCAAGAGAGATTGGGCAAAAAAATAACACTATAACAGTTATGTTTAAAAACACTGTTGTTTGAGTAAATGCAATTTATAACCTCTAGATGGCAGCGGAAGACCACTAATGGGCTCATTCAGTTAAGGTTAAACAGTACTGTTTTCATGAATTCAAGCTAAACATTAATAAATTAACTGTTATAACATTTTAAATCTCATTGAATTGATGTTTTCCATTTTGTTCATACAGATGTATCAGTTTTTACAATTTTGCCACATTATGATTACAATATAACCTGAAAATGACATCTAAACTCTTAAAAAGAGAAGACTTGCAATAAGTTTATTGTCACCTATCACTTATTTCAGATACCTATATCTGCAACAAAATGTTTGTGCATGTATATGTGTGTCTTTGTGTGTGTGTGTGTGTGTGTGTGTGTGTGTGTGCGCATATGCTTATAGAGTATTAATATATTAGTTTAATCATTGAATTTCAGTGTGTGTCTGTCTGTTAACCTGTTCTCCATTTTGGATGTGTTTAACTGTCATCCGTGCATCCAGGTTGGCTCAGACCACCTCAGATGCCTTAAATGCTTGAACCCCGTAAATGCTGCTTGCAGCTTTAATTATTATTATTATTATTCTTCCGCCCTAGAACTGAACGTGCAGCCCAAACCGTAAGGCCTAGAGAGCTGAAATTTGGACAGATCGTAGAGCTCATTTTGGGGAGAACTTATCAAAGTCTTAGCCCAATCGGCCTAACGGGGGCGCTACAGCGCAAAAAACTAAAATTTTGGACATTTTTGGCCGCAGATTGTAAACCGTTAGCCGTAGACTCAAAAACAAGGCATCGTTGCAATCCTTGGGTTAGCCCGAACAAAAGTGCACAGCTGCATTTTTTGCTCTACGACGCACCGTTTTCTCGCAAAGTCGAGCTATATCCGAAACCTACTTTTGCGAACTAGTCTTAGGATTTTTAACCAATCGGAATCAAACCACTTCAGAAATATTCCCTGGACACTCAATATCAATAATTATCAAAAAAAAGTTGAAATTTCAATTCTTACGCGAAACAGTACACCAAAAAGCGTCTATGCTAACGTTAGCCAAATGCTATTTTAGCTATAACTCTTGAACGGAATGAGATATCTTCACCAAACTTGGTACACATATGTATGAGCTCAATCTTTGGTCATACAAAAAAAATTGCGCATCTCTGCCACTTGGGGGCGCTATAAGATCGAAAAAACACATAAATGGCTATAACTAGGCAACCGTTGGCTCGATCGACTTGAAAATTGGTATGCAGTGTCTTGGTCTGAAGGGGCACAAGTACCTATGAGGACATTTGCATATCTCAAAAAAACATGGCCGCCATTGGCCAAACAATTTTAAGCACCTATTTGAAAGGGTTAACGGATGTTGATCGGAACAAAACTCACTGGGTACGTTCAACTCATGAACCTTAAGGTCTGTAAGAATTTTGAAAGAAATCGGCCACTAGTTGCCGCTAACGAGTTTTATGGCTCTGTAATCACGTGGTGTTTCACATATCAACGAAATATGCATATCATTTGATAGATCTCCTCATAATGCACAACTTTGCCTCAAGAACCATTGCTGTCAATCAAATTGTTCAAATGTTATTCACAAATATGTTAAAAACCTACTTTTACGAACTAGTCCTAGGTTTTTTGTCCGATCGGAACCAAACCACTGCAGTAATATTCTGTGGACTCTCTAGATCAATAATTATCAAAAAAATTTTGAATTTTGTCCTTTGGTTAGCTGTAAAGGGGTAATTTAGTAAAAGGGGTGTGGCCAAACATACCCCAAAGCCTATAAAACCTAAACGAAAACTCAAAACTTTATGAAACTCGGTGAAATCATGTAACAGGTGACTCTTAACAAGCATGCAAAGTTTCATGGAGATCGGATCATAGGTGGCGCTATAACAGTTGAAAAAGCCTCAAAAACAAACATTTTCAATAGAAAATGATCACAATTTGTAGGACATGTTCATACATTCACACAAACACTAGATCTTCATATCATATGATAGATCTCCTCTTTGTGAACAACTTTGCCTCAAGGAGCGAAGATGTCAATCAAATCGTTCAATTGTTATTCACAAATATGTTAAAAACTTACTTTTGCGAACTAGTCCCAGATTTTTTACCCGATCGAAACCAAACCACTGCAGTAATTTTCTCTGGACTCTCTAGATCAATAATTATCAAAAAAATGTTGAATTTTGTCCTTTGGTTAGCTTTAACTGGCTAAATTAGAAAAGGGGCGTGACCAAAATACCCAAAAGCATATAAAACCTAAACGAAAACTCAAAACTTTATGAAACTTGGTGAAAACATGTAACAGGTGACTCTTAACAAGCATGCAAATTTTCATGGAGATCGGACCACAGGTGGCGCTATGACAGTAGAAAAGGTCTCAAAACATAAGATTGATATGGTAAATGGCCTCAAATTGTCTGAAAATGCTCATATATTCACATAAACACTAGATCTTCATATCATATGATAGATCTCCTCATTCTGAACAACTTTTGGGACCAATGTTGTCAATAAAGCTGTTAATTAAATATTGAAGATTATTTAAAAAAGTTACTTTGGCAAAGTAGTCCAAGGCTTTAAGCTGAAAATCAATAAAACCACTGAAGTACAATTCTCTAGACTCTGAAGGTCAATAATAATGAA
Organism: Carassius gibelio; assembly: GCF_023724105.1. Taxonomy (NCBI): domain Eukaryota; kingdom Metazoa; phylum Chordata; class Actinopteri; order Cypriniformes; family Cyprinidae; genus Carassius; species Carassius gibelio. Next base: position 5,494,087 of record NC_068398.1, read on the forward strand.
AAACATGTTGAAAAATTGCATTTGGACAACTATAAACCAGTGATTGTATAATATGTTCTTTTCACAGTGTACACAAAGGCCTATTTATACAAACAGAAAGCCCACAAACTATCAAAACTGTGTAAAATAAAGCCTAATTTCATTCTAAACAAGCATGCAAAATTTAAGAGAGATTGGGCAAAAAACTTTACACTATAACAGTTATGTTTAAAAACAGTGTTGTTTGAGTAAATGCAACCACTAGATGGCAGCGGAAGACCACTAATGGGCTCATTCAGCAAATTGAAACAGTACTTTTGAGAAGATTTATGAATTCATGCCTAAACAATAATAAAAAAAAAACACTGTTACAACATTTTAAATCTCACTGAGTTAAAGTTTTCCATTTTGTTCATACAGACTTACCAGTTTTTAAAATTTTGCCACATTATGATTACAGTGAAACCTGAAAATGACATCCAAACTCTTAAAACTAGTTTAATCATTTAATTTCAGTGCGTGTGTCTGTCTGTCAGCCTATTCTCCGTTTTGGATGTGTTTAACTGTCATCCGTACATCCAGGTTGGCTCAGACCACCTCAGAGGCCTTAATGTGCTTGAACCCCGTAAATGCTGCTTGCAGCTTTAATTAGGGGTTCAAGCACGCAGTGCTGAAACCCTATTGTAATTGTTAGGATTTTTATTATTATTAGGGGTTCAAGCACGCAGTGCTGAAACCCTATTGTAATTGTTAGGATTTTTATTATTATTATTATTATTATTATTATTATTCTTCCGCCCTAGAACTGAACGTGCAGCCCAAACCGTAAGGCCTAGAGAGCTGAAATTTGGACAGATCGTAGAGCTCATTTTGGGGAGAACTTATCAAAGTCTCAGCCCAATCGGCCAAACGGGGGCGCTATAGCGCAAAAAACAAAAATTTTGGACGTTTTTGGCCGTGAATCGTAAACCGTTAGCCATAAACTCAAAAACATGGCATCATAGCAATCCTTGGGTTAGCCCGAACAAAAGTGCACGGCGCCTTTTTGGGGTCTACGACGCACCGTTTTCTCGCAAAATCGAGCTATATCCGAAACCTACTTTTGCGAACTAGTCCTAGGATTTTCAACCAATCAGAACCAAACCACTTCAGAAATATTCCCTGGACACTCAATACCAATAATTATCAAAAAAAAGTTGAAATTTCAATTTTTACGCGAAACAGTATGCCAAAAAGCGTCTATAGTAACGTTGGCCAAATGCTATTTTAACTATAACTCTTGAACGGAATGAGATAACTTCACCAAACTTGGTACACATATGTACGAGCTCAATTTTGGGTAAAATAAAAAAAATTGCGAATCTCTGCCACTTGGGGGCGCAATAAGATAGAAAAAACACATAAATGGCTATAACTAGGCAACCGTTGGCTCGATCGACTTGAAAATTGGTATGCAGTGTCTTGGTCTGAAGGGGCACAAGTACCTATGAGGACATTTGCATATCTCAAAAAACATGGCCGCCATTGGCCAAAAAATTTTAAGCACCTATTTGAAAGGGTTAACGGATGTTGATCGGAACGAAACTCGCTGGGTACGTTCGACTCATGAACCTTAAGGTCTGTAAGAATTTTGAAAGAAATCGGCCACTAGTTGGCGCTAACGAGTTGTATGGCTCTGTAATCACGTGGTGTTTCACATATCAACACAATATGCATATCATTTGATAGATCTCCTCATAATGCACAACTTTGCCTCAAGAACCATTGCTGTCAATCAAATCGTTCAATTGTTATTCACAAATATGTTAAAAACTTACTTTTGCGAACTAGTCCTAGATTTTTTGCCCGATCAGAACCAAACCACTGCAGTAATATTCTGTGGACACTCTAGATCAATAATTATCAAAAAAATGTTGAATTTTGTCCTTTGGTTAGCTGTAAAGGGGTAATTTAGAAAAAGGGGTGTGGCCAAACATACCCCAAAGCCTATAAAACCTAAACGAAAACTCAAAACTTTATGAAACTAGGTGAAATCATGTAACAGGTGACTCTCAACAAGGCTGCAAAGTTTCATGGAGATTGATCCATAGGTGGCGCTATAACAGTAGAAAAGGTCTCATAACACAAGATTTAGATGGTAAATGGCCTCAAACTGTTTGAAAATGCACATATATTCACTCAAAAACACAAAATCTTCATATCATATGATAGATCTCCTCATTCTGAAAAACTTTGCCTCTGGGACCAATTTTGTCAATAAATCTGTTAATTAAATATTCAAGATTATTTGAAAAAGTTACTTTGGCAAAGTATTCCAAGGCTTTAAGCTGAAAATCAATAAAACCACTGAAGTACAATTCTCTAGACTCAGAAGGTCAATAATTATCAAAAACATGTTGAACAATTGCATTTGGACAACTATAAACCAGTAATTTTATAATATGTTATTTGCATAGTGTACACAAAGGCCTATTAATACAAACAGAAAGCCCACAAATTATCAAAACTGTGTGAAATAATGCATAATTTCATTCTAAACGAGCATGCCATATTTAAGAGATATTGGGCAAAAAACACTAAGAGTTAAAAGGATTAACACATTGATGTATGAGAAATTGCCATTTATAACCACTAGATGGCAGCGGAAAACCACTAATGGGCTCATTCAGCTAACTTAAACTGTACAGTTGAAAGGATGTAATGCCTAAACAATACAAAAAACACTCTTACAACATTTCAAATCTCATTGAGTTAAAGTTTTCCATTTTGTTCATTCAGACATATCAGTTTTTAAAATTTTACCACATTATGATTACAGTGAAACCTGAAAATGACATCTAAAATCTTAAAAACGAGTTTAATCATTTAATTTCAGTGTGTGTGTCTGTCTGTTAGCCTATTCTCCATTTTGGATGTGTTTAACGGCCATCCATATATGTCCAGGTTGGCTCTGACCACCTAAGATCCCTTAAGTGCTTGAACCCCGTAAATGCTGCTTGCAGCTTTAATTATTATTATTATTATTATTATTATTCTTCCGCCCTAGAACTGAACGTGCAGCCCAAACCGTAAGGCCTAGAGAGCTGAAATTTGGACAGATCTTAGAGCTCATTTTGGGGAGAACTTATCAAAGTCTCAGCCCAATCGGCCAAACGGGGGCGCTACAGCGCAAAAAACAAAAATTTTGGACATTTTTGGCCGTGAATCGTAAACCGTTAGCCATAAACTCAAAAACATGGCATCGTAGCAATCCTTGGGTTAGCCCGAACAAAAGTGCACAGCGCCTTTTTGGGGTCTACGACGCACCGTTTTCTCGCAAAATCGAGCTATATCCGAAACCTACTTTTGCGAACTAGTCCTAGGATTTTCAACCAATCAGAACCAAACCACTTCAGAAATATTCCCTGGACACTCAATATCAATAATTATCAAAAAAAAGTTGAAATTTCAATTTTTACGCGAAACAGTACGCCAAAAAGCGTCTATAGTAACGTTGGCCAAATGCTATTTTAACTATAACTCTTGAACAGAATGAGATAACTTCACCAAACTTGGTACACATATGTACGAGCTCAATTTTGGGTAAAATAAAAAAAATTGCGCATCTCTGCCACTTGGGGGCGCAATAAGATAGAAAAAACACATAAATGGCTATAACTAGGCAACCGTTGGCTCGATCGACTTGAAAATTGGTATGCAGTGTCTTGGTCTGAAGGGGCACAAGTACCTATGAGGACATTTGCATATCTCAAAAAACATGGCCGCCATTGGCCAAACAATTTTAAGCACCTATTTGAAAGGGTTAACGGATGTTGATCGGAACGAAACTCGCTGGGTACGTTCGACTCATGAACCTTAAGGTCTGTAAGAATTTTGAAAGAAATCGGCCACTAGTTGGCGCTAACGAGTTTTATGGCTCTGTAATCACGTGGTGTTTCACATATCAACACAATATGCATATCATTTGATAGATCTCCTCATGATGCACAACTTTGCCTCAAGAACCATTGCTGTCAATCAAATCGTTCAATTGTTATTCACAAATATGTTAAAAACCTACTTTTGCGAACTAGTCCTAGGTTTTTTGCCCGATCGGAACCAAACCACTGCAGTAATATTCTATGGACTCTCTAGATCAATAATTATTAAAAAAATGTTGAATTTTGTCCTTTGGTTAGCTGTAAAGGGTTAATTTAGAAAAAGGGGTGTGGCCAAACATACCCCAAAGCCTATAAAACCTAAACGAAAACTCAAAACTTTATGAAACTAGGTGAAATCATGTAACAGGTGACTCTCAACAAGGCTGCAAAGTTTCATGGAGATCGATCCATAGGTGGCGCTATAACAGTAGAAAAGGTCTCATAACACAAGATTTAGATGGTAAATGGCCTCAAATTGTTTGAAAATGCACATATATTCACTCAAAAACACTAAATCTTCATATCATATGATAGATCTCCTCATTCTGAAAAACTTTGCCTCCGGGACCAATTTTGTCAATAAATCTGTTAATTAAATATTCAAGATTATTTGAAAAAGTTACTTTGGCAAAGTATTCCAAGGCTTTAAGCTGAAAATCAATAAAACCACTGAAGTACAATTCTCTAGACTCAGAAGGTCAATAATTATCAAAAACATGTTGAACAATTGCATTTGGACAACTATAAACCAGTAATTTTATAATATGTTATTTGCATAGTGTACACAAAGGCCTATTAATACAAACAGAAAGCCCACAAATTATCAAAACTGTGTAAAATAATGCATAATTTCATTCTAAACGAGCATGCCATATTTAAGAGATATTGGGCAAAAAACACTAAGAGTTAAAAGGATTAACACATTGATGTATGAGAAATTGCCATTTATAACCACTAGATGGCAGCGGAAAACCACTAATGGGCTCATTCAGCTAACTTAAACTGTACAGTTGAAAGGATGTAATGCCTAAACAATACAAAAAACACTCTTTTCAAACATTTCAAATCTCATTGAGTTAAAGTTTTCCATTTTGTTCATTCAGACATATCAGTTTTTAAAATTTTGCCACATTATGATTACAGTGAAACCTGAAAATGACATCTAAAATCTTAAAAACGAGTTTAATCATTTAATTTCAGTGTGTGTGTCTGTCTGTTAGCCTATTCTCCATTTTGGATGTGTTTAACGGCCATCCATATACGTCCAGGTTGGCTCTGACCACCTAAGATGCCTTAAGTGCTTGAACCCCGTAAATGCTGCTTGCAGCTTTAATTATTATTATTATTATTATTATTCTCCACTCAAACTGATCGTGCAGCCTAAACCGTAAGGGCTAGAAAGCTGAAATTTGGTCAGATTGTAGTAGTCCGGCCTTCTTGTCAGATACTGAGTCTCGACCCAATCGGCCTAACGGGGGCGCTACAGTGCAAAAAACTAAAATTTTTGACATTTTTGGCCGTAAATCGTAAACCGTTAGCCATAGACTCAAAAACATGGCATTGTTGCAATCCTTGGGTTAGCCCGAACAAAAGTGCACGGCGCCTTTTTGGGGTCTACGACGCACCGTTTTCTCGCAAAATCGAGCTATATCCGAAACCTACTTTTGCGAACTAGTCCTAGGATTTTCAACCAATCAGAACCAAACTACTTCAGAAATATTCCCTGGACACTCAATATCAATAATTATCAAAAAAAAGTTGAAATTTCAATTCTTACGCGAAACAGTACGCCAAAAAGCGTCTATGCTAACGTTAGCCAAATGCTCTTTTGACTATAACTCTTGAACGGAATGAGATATCTTCACCAAACTCGGTATACATATGTTTGAGCTCAATCTTTGGTCAAATCAAAAAAATTGCGCATCTCTGCCACTTGGGGGCGCTGTAAGATAGAAAAAACACATAAATGGCTATAACTAGGCAACCGTTGGCTCGATCGACTTGAAAATTGGTATGGAGTGTCTTGGTCTGAAGGGGCACAAGTACCTATGAGGACATTTGCATATCTCAAAAAACATGGCCGCCATTGGCCAAACAATTTTAAGCACCTATTTGAAAGGGTTAACGGATGTTGATCAGAACGAAACTCGCTGGGTACATTCGACTCATGAACCTTAAGGTCTGTAAGAATTTTGAAAGAAATCGGCCACTAGTTGGCGCTAACGAGTTTTATGGCTCTGTAATCACGTGGTGTTTCACATATCAACACAATATGCATATCATTTGATAGATCTCCTCGTAATGCACAACTTTGCCTCAAGAACCATTGCTGTCAATCAAATCGTTCAATTGTTATTCACAAATATGTTAAAAACCTACTTTTGCGAACTAGTCCTAGGTTTTTTGTCCGATCGGAACCAAACCACTGCAGTAATATTCTGTGGACTCTCTAGATCAATAATTATTAAAAAAATGTTGAATTTTGTCCTTTGGTTAGCTGTAAAGGGGTAATTTAGAAAAAGGGGTGTGGCCAAACATACTCCAAAGCCTATAAAACCTAAACGAAAACTCAAAACTTTATGAAACTCAGTGAAATCATGTAACAGGTGACTCTTAACAAGCATGCAAAGTTTCATGGAGATCGAAGCATAGGTGGCGCTATAACAGTACAACAGGTCTCAAAACACAAGATTTATATGGTAAATGGCCTCAAATTGTTTGAAAATGCTCATATATTCACTCAAAAACACTAGATATCCATATCATATGATAGATCTCCTCATTCTGAACAACTTTGCCTTTGGGACCAATGTTGTCAATAAAGCTGTTAATTAAATATTCAAGATTATTTTAAAAAGTTACTTTGGCATACTAGTGAAAGGGTTTAAGATGAAAATCAATAAAACCACTGAAGTACAATTCTCTAGACTCTGAAGGTCAATAATTATCAAAAACATGTTCAACAATTGCATTTAGACAACTATAAACCAGTAATTTTATAATATGTTATTTGCATAGTGTACACAAAGGCCTATTAATACAAACAGAAAGCCCACAAATTATCAAAACTGTGTAAAATAATGCATGATTTCATTCTAAACAAGCATGCAAAATTTAAGAGAGATTGGGCAAAAAAAAAACAACAACACTATAACAGTTATGTTTTAAACACAGTGTTGTTTGAGTAAATGCAATTTATAACCACTAGATGGCAGCGGAAGACCACTAATGGGCTCATTCAGTAAAGTTGAACAGTACTGTTGAAAGGATTCATGAATTCATGCCAACACTTTAAAAAATGAACTGTTATAACATTTTAAATCTCATTGAGTCAATGTTTTCCATTTTGTTCATACAGATATATCAGTTTTTACAATTTTGCCACATTATGATTACAGTTTAACCTGAAAATGACATCTAAACTCTAAGAAAAGAGAAGACTTGCAATAAGTTTGTCACCTATCACTTATGTCAAATACCTATATCTGCAACAAAATGTGTGTGCATGTAAATGTGTGTCTTTGTCCTTGTGTGTGTGTGTGTAAAAATGTTTATATAGAATTAATATATAAGTCTAATCATTTAATTTCAGTGTTTGTGTCTGTCTGCCAGCCTGTTCTACATTTTGGATGTGTTTAACGGTCATCCGTACGTCCAGGTTGGCTCTGACCACCTAAGATGCCTTAAATGCTTGAACCCCCTAAATGCTGCTTGCAGCTTTAATTATTTTTTTTTATTTTTTATTTACCTTAGGCTACTGACCATTATGGATTCATGTAGCCTGCATTAAAAAGTTTTGAACATATAACAACACGATAAATATATAGTTGATGACTAGACAATCATTTCATGACTAGACACTTCTTTGTGAAGACCGTGTCATAATACAGTGAAATATGTTCTACTGCCGTATAAATACAGTTGTAATGTACTTGGGTGAAATTTACCCACTGGCAGATTAAGGCATGCAGCAACCTCTGGCGGTTCTAGTGTTAACAGGATAACACAAATATTCCCAAATATAACCCAGTGTGCCTGTAGCTTTCTCTATTTCTGTTTTATCACATGATAGAAAGTCTAAGGTCTTCTCAAGCCAAAGGCCTAACTCATCTAATATGTGGCCCATTATGCATCAAACTAAGATTGATGTAAAGAGACAAAGCACTGCCATCAAGTCAGCATTTTTAAACATTCACCCACTAAAAAATAAATATTGTAACAATGACTCAAACACAAAAAATCTGGATTTTATGTTTCTAAATGACAGAAGACAGCTGCAGTGCAACAGTCCTCAATAAAACAGCCTCTCCTAACTTTACTTTCATCAGTGTCTGCAGGACTGTTAGGAGAGGTGGACATTTAGTTTTTAATGCAGTTTAAATGCAGTTTGCTTCTTTCTTTTCAGAGTAGATCATTGATATCAGGAAGGCGATTAGCACATCCTCAAGTCAGACAGATTTGACCACAATATCAAAATGAAGACACTATGTTTGCTTTTGAAGCAATTGATAGAAATATTTTGTTAGACATAGTGCTGCACCTAAAATCGTCTTGACACACTGCCAACTTTTTTTTTTTTTCAAAATTATTTAGAAGCAGATCTCTTAGAATGCTTTCTGGGACATTTCCAAATGACCTGACAACTGCTGTTGTTAAGCCCCTCCTGAAAAAATTGCAATCTTGATAACACCATTTTGAGCAACTATAGACCAATTTCAAATCTTCCTTTTATAGGCAAGATTATTGAAAAGGTAGTCTGAACAAATCAGCTCAACAAATATTTAAACTCGAATGGATACCTGGACAATTTTCAATTTGGTTTCGGACCGCATCACAGCACAGTGACAGTGCTCATTAATTTAATTAATTATATTCGCTGGTATGACTAGATCTCAGTGCTGCATTTGATCATAACATACTACTAGAGAGACTGGAAAACTGGGTCAGGCTTTCTGGGATGGTACTCAAATGGTTCAGATCATACTTAGAAGGGAGAGGTTATTCTGTGAATCTAGGAGAGCATAAGTCTTAGTGGACGTCCATGACATGTGGAGTCCCACAAGGGTCAATTCTTGCACTGCTTTTGTTTAGCCTGTGAATGCTCCCACAAAGTCAGATAATGAGAAAGAACCAAATTGCCTATCACGCCCAGATTTACCTAGCCTTATCTCCAAATGACTACAGCCCCATTGACTCCCTGTGCCAATGCATTGAGGAAATTAACAGCTGGACATGGCAGAACTTTCTTCAGTTAAACAAGGAGAAAACTGAAGTTATTGCATTTGGAAACAAAGAAGATTTTTTAAAGGTAAATTCATACCTTGACTCTGGGGGTCAAACAACTAAAAATCAAGTCAGGAATCTTGGTGTGATTCTGGAGACAGACCTTAGTTTCAGTAGTCATGTCAAAGCAGTAACTAAATCAGCATACTATCATCTAAAAAACATTGCAATAATTAGATGTTTTGTTTCCAGTCAAGAATTGGAGAAACTTGTTCATGCCTTTATCACCAGCAGGGTGGACTATTGTAATGGGCTCCTCACCGGCCTTCCCAAAAAGACCATTAGACAGCTGCAGCTCATCCAGAACGCTGCTGCCAGGATTCTGACTAGAACCAGAAAATCTGAGCGTATCACACCAGTCCTCAGGTCCTTATACTGGCTTCCAGTTACATTTTTAGGATTGATTTTAAAGTACTTTTACTTGTTTACAAATCACAAATCACTCAGAGCACTCAGATCACTAGGATCGAGACCGTTAGAAATACACAAAACAAGGGGAGTCTGCTTTCAATTATTATGCTTCCTGTAGTTGGAATCAGCTCCCAGAGGAGATCAGATGTGCTAAAACATTGGTTTTCAACCTGTGGGCCTCTGGTTTTCCCGTTTTGCTGAGTTATTTTCTGTCCATTGCCAGTTCATTCTAGGGCTGTGCGATTAATATAAATCATCATAAAATCACGATTTGAGCGTGCACGATTTTCCGTGGCCCTGTCCTCCCACAGTATGCTATCTGATCCAATAAGAGACCAGAACAGACTGGGAATATGCCTAACTCCAGGTTCACATACTGTCTGTGATGCGCCTTTTTTTCTGAGCCCATGTTGATGGATCAGAGCGTTCACACTGCACGCGGTAAAATGCTAGAAATAAAAACGTGCGAAAATAATTTTGTGACAAAGGAAATCTGCGTGCGAACAGAGAGATTCGCACTCGTGCATTATTTCAATGTGCTTTCGCATTACAATAATGCGCTCTTACTGCTGCTGCACCTGTATGTATACACATACTGTATACACACTACAAACGGAGTATGTGTGAACCTCTATAATGTATAACAAATCTATTTCAACACCTGAGGCACCGCTACAATTAATGAGCTCTATGAATAATGCATGGCAAAAAAAGAGAAAAAAAAGACAATACAACTTTTTGATAAAGCTCTAATTGGTTTTCTTTTGGAAATATGTTTCAAATTCATCCTGAATGCATTTATGATCTGTATCATCTGTGTGCGTCAAAATTGCAATTAAAATCAAAATAGCAAAAAAAGAAATCGCGATCGTTTTTTTTTTTCGTCCATATAGCACAGCACTAGTTCATTCAATAAACACAGTTAACAATATAGCTTCTGAGTACTAAGTTATTAACCCAACAATAGCGGGATCAGTTAAAAAAAAATGTGCAGTGGGCCGCGCAAACATAGTGTGTTTGTGTTGAGTTGAAAAAGGTTGGGAACCACTGTGCTAAAACAATAGTTGCAATTAAATGCAGAGTCAAAACTCATCTGTTTAGCTGTGCATTTATTGAACGAGCACTTTGCTACTTCCAAACTGATTGCACTGTATTTTATGTATAATAATTTTCTATTCTTAACTGTTTTAAATTCAATTTACACCTTTTTTAAAAATGATCATTTTCAAAGTGTTTAAATTGTTTTATTGTTGTGATTATTATTATTATTTTCTTTCATGTAAAGCACTTTGAATTACCACTGTGTGTGAAATGTGCTATATAAATAAACTTGATTTGCCTAAACTATTCTCAGTCTTCCACTATTCCAACATATCTTTCATACTCAAACAGTGAACAATATCTTTCATACTCATACAGTGAACAATGTCTTTCATACTCAAACAGTGAACAATATCTTTCATACTCATACAGTGAACAATGTCTTTCATACTCAAACAGTGAACAATATATTTCATACTCAAACAGTGAACAATATCTTTCATACTCATACAGTGAACAATGTCTTTCATACTCAAACAGTGAACAATATCTTTCATACTCAAACAGTGAACAATATCTTTCATACTCATACAGTGAACAATATCTTTCACACTCAAACAGTGAACAATATCTTTCACACTCATACAGTGAACAATATCTTTCACACTCAAACAGTGAACAATATCTTTCACACTCATACAGTGAACAATGTCTTTCACACTCATACAGTGAACAATGTCTTTCACACTCATACAGTGAACAATGTCTTTCACACTCATACAGTGAACAATGTCTTTCACACTCATACAGTGAACAATGTCTTTCACACTCAAACAGTGAACAATATCTTTCATACTCAAACAGTGAACAATATCTTTCATACTCAAACAGTGAACAATATCTTTCATACTCAAACAGTGAACAATATCTTTCATACTCATACAGTGAACAATGTCTTTCATACTCAAACAGTGAACAATATCTTTCATACTCAAACAGTGAACAATATCTTTCATACTCAAACAGTGAACAATATCTTTCATACTCATACAGTGAACAATATCTTTCACACTCATACAGTGAACAATATCTTTCACACTCATACAGTGAACAATATCTTTCACACTCAAACAGTGAACAATATCTTTCACACTCATACAGTGAACAATATCTTTCACACTCATACAGTGAACAATGTCTTTCACACTCATACAGTGAACAATGTCTTTCACACTCATACAGTGAACAATGTCTTTCACACTCATACAGTGAACAATGTCTTTCACACTCAAACAGTGAACAATATCTTTCACACTCAAACAGTGAACAATATCTTTCATACTCAAACAGTGAACAATATCTTTCATACTCAAACAGTGAACAATATCTTTCACACTCATACAGTGAACAATGTCTTTCACACTCAAACAGTGAACAATATCTTTCATACTCAAACAGTGAACAATATCTTTCATACTCAAACAGTGAACAATATCTTTCATACTCAAACAGTGAACAATATCTTTCATACTCAAACAGTGAACAATGTTATCTCATATATTTGCCTCAGAGAATGAGTTTATATCACCACACAATTGTCTTTTGTTTGTTTGACATTATTTTCACAGAATCTACACATTCCAGCTCTGATCCATGCTATAATTATACCACTCTTGATGAATATTGGAGAGACATACGACAAAGTCCATTTGACTCCTCTGGACATAATGACAGTCTTGTTGAATGGAGAGGCTGGTACCGCTTGTATCTGAATGGAAAAAGCGCCCAGATGTCTGAGTGGTGTGTGAGTCGTGTTGGATGTGGCGGTGATCTTGGACTATATCTCAATGGTTCTCATCCAAGAATAGAGGATGGAGTGGTGACCCGTGAAGTGTTTGGGAGTTATACAGGTTCTTTTCAGTGTGGCGGCTACACATCTGAGTCCATACAAGTCAAAGCTTGTCTTGGAAATTATTACATCTACAAACTTGTCAAACCAAATGTGCCAAATTACATGCCTTCATACTGTGCAGGTGCAGTTTTAATTTTTTTTCACTGGGAATTTATTTTTCTGTTCTGATAAAATTAATTGTTAAATATAAATACTGGTTTAGACTACTGGTTTGTTGATTAAATTGTTTTGTTGTATGTTTTAATCAGTTTTAATCGTTGACATGCAGCTAATTAATCAGATTCTTCTTCTGTCATCTACTGTTTTGACTTCACCCACATACCATATATGAATAACATAGCAATAAATGTGGAAACAACTTTAGGAAAGTTGTCAAAGCTGTAGACTGAGTAGCATGTGACATTATATATAATGTGTGGAGCTGTTAAAGTTTTTGTTCCTTTAGAACTTTTAATAACTCTCTTCTCCTGTTTTATTTTTCTTTTCTGAAGTGTTTGAAAGACATGTCTGCACAAAACCAGTTAGAATATAATTGCTAAAAATTACAATATACCATTGAAATTAAGCATATAGGTTTCTGAATTCCTAATTACAATACAGTAACTTAACAGTACTTTTGTAAACGACTCTATTTCGTCTATGCCAGTTGCTTTCCAAAACATCAGCAGTGATCCCTGCTACGACTATGAGTCACTGGATCGCCCCTGGAGAGCCAACAATGAAAGTGGAGAATTCATTTGGGAAGAGTCTTTTCTTTGGAACGGCTGGTACCGGCTTTTCTACTATGGAATGGACATCCGAATGCCAGAGACCTGTGTTGGTTCATACAGATGTAATGCATTCCAGAGTCTGTCGCTTAGCGGTCTTCACCCTCGGATAGAGGATGGAGTGGTGGTCAGGGAGGTCCAAACAGAAGCTTCTTTAAGTGGCAGCTGTGTATACAAATCAAAACCCATCAGAGTGAAAGCATGTCCTGGAAATTACTATGTATATGAACTTGTCGATCCACAATTCTGGTGTTCAGGCTACTGCACAGGTACCATGCTTTTTTCCACCTTTTAGTAACATCTTTAAAAACTTTTAAAATCATTTCAGCCATGTCATAGTTTCTTTTGTTTTCAGATGTCAACACCATTTCAATGCCAGTTTCCACTATAAGCCCAAATGTAACCACTGGATCCAGTATCACACTGAGTACGTAAATGTAAATTTGTTGCTCAAAAAAGTCTATATTGATTATTCTATAAACAATTGTTGTTATATAAATTAATAGGGATGCACGATAATATCGGCACAACATCGGTATCGGCCGATAAAAGCTTAAAATGACCATTATCGGTATCGGCCGATATGAATATTTCTGCCGATGAGCCAAACCGATATTCTCCAAGTGAAATAATTGACCTGTTTTTCAGATGTGAATGTCTGTCTACATTTGTAAAATAATAAATTTATGGTAGAATCAGTACAGAAGAGATACATGGATTTCTCTTCAGTAAAATTAAAGTTTAAATATATCAGTATATATTTGTAAATATATCAGTATATATTTGTATATATATCGATATCGGTATCGGCATCGGCCAAAATTATTTAGAAAATATCGGCATATCGAATATCGGCCAAAATCCAATATCGTGCATCCCTATAAATTAATATAAAAAAATTATATATATATAATATATATAATTTTTTGGCAGTGAAAGTTGACATTATGGAGCTTGTAATATGACAAAACTAACTGAATTTCTATTGTGTCATTTAACAAAACTGAATATTACGTGGCATTTAACATAGTTCTGAATTAGATTGTTTTTTTACTTTATTATTAAACATTTTAAATTTAACACAACTGAATATATTTCATGGTAGACTTTTATAGAAATATATTTTCAAACAGCGAATGTTTTGCTCTGAAATATTATTGTGCAAATACACGGTTTTAAAGAATTAAAATTCTCAATGAGGGAATTCCTGCATTTATTTAGCATAGCATGTAGGTTTTAATAATAAAATTACAATAAATCCACACAAACTATTATATATATATATATGTGTGTGTGTGTGTGTGTGTGTATTTTAAATTAAAATTACATTTAAATTTACATATATATACACACATATACATATATATGTATGTATGTATGTATATACACTCACCTAAAGGATTATTAGGAACATAAATAATTTTATGTGCATTATATAAAGCAGAAATGAATGGTTATATTGTAATGATTATTCGCAATGCCTTCTGCTCTAAACACAGTTTACACACTTCAGCATGGATTCTGATCATGGAATGCATTAATAACAGACTTTTGTATTACACTTACACCGTGTCTAGACCGGAAGTGTTTTGCCGTGCCACATCTACCCTTATGAAACAAAAATTTATTGCAGTATATTGTAAAATATCATGTAATATATTAGGCATATTTTCTTATATATATTAATTTTTTTCCGATATATTGCAATATATTGAAAGCGGCAATCATTTGTATATTTTGCAATATATTATATAATATATGTATCATCAATATATTATTATATGTATTCAAATATATAAAATATTAGAAAATAAAAAGGGAAAATAATATATTACAAGAATATATTTTAAGAAATATATTGGTAAATATATTTTCCTTTCGTAAGGGTAGTGTAGGAAATATTACTGATTATAATCAATGGGCTTTACTGTCTTTTTTTTTTTTTTTTTTTTGCTTTTTTGCTTTTGCTCGCATTCTGTGGAGACAAAGTGCCATGCTAATCACTTTAACACCAAATATACTTTCAAACACCAGAGACCGCTTAGACAGATGTTTCACATGTTGAGTGTGCTAACCTAAAATATATTTATATAAACTATACATGTTAAGAATAACTTAGGCTACCTCTGGGTGATTCATGATCAGGTAGATCGATTATACTTCACTTATATCCACTTATTGTAGTAGTAGCTATTATAAGCCTCTAAAGTAATGTAAATGTAAACAGCACGAGACCCTGCTACCGCAACTGTCAAGACTGGCTCGCTCTGTGTTTAGTGTCCCGTCAGCAGCATCAGTGAACGTGTCTTCAGCGCAGCGGGGTGATAGAAGGGTTAAAAACTTCCACTATGTTTTAGGCTACTCGCTGTCGACTCGGCTGTTTAACGTTAATCGTCATTTAAAAAAAAAATGCTCCAAACATTTTTCTAAATTAACTTGATAAAGGAAAATAAAAAGAAACATAAGACAAAACTGACCCATTTTTTAATTGTTGCAAATAGGGCAGGCTTCCGCTGTGTAATAAAATAAATAAATAAATAAATATATATATATATATATATATATATATATATATATATATATATATATATATTAGGGGTGTAACGATACGCGTATTCGTATTGAACCGTTCGGTACGACGCTTTCGGTTCGGTACGCGGTACGCATTATGCATACCGAACGGTTCGTTGGACTAATTAATTATATTTGAAAAAAAAAAAGAGAAATATAATGATATGCGTTCAACAAGGTAGCCCAATAACCCAAACGACGTAACAGGCAACGCCCCTGACACTCCCGAAGAAGAAGAAAACACCAACTTATATGTTTATGTTAGGTTATGACTCAGTCAGGCGCTCGCTCACTCAGTACGCGCTGAAGGCTCGTTGCAAAATGGCCAATGCGTTTAACAGACTAGAAAAAGAAGATGACTCTCAAACATATTGTTTGAGATGCATGATTCCATCTATGAGCTGCTCGATCAGAGTGACATGAGAGCCCCTCCTTAGAACATTATTTGTAAATCCATGTTATGGTAAGTGTGCACGTGAAGTCTTTGCACACTTTCTGAAATCCACACTGTGGTAAGTTTGCACACTACACTAGTGCTCTGCATTCTTTCTAAAATCCTATATAGTGAGGGCTTCGCGCGGTTGCTTCATTGCTTCAAAAAAATAAAAAATAAAAAAAAAACACCAGCGTGAATACTTGAAACATGTCAACTCATTTACGCCGACATCACCTTATTGTGTCAGTATCTGGGAAAAGACGAAAAAAAGGAGAAACATGCACGCAACAAACTATGCCTGCAGCATTTAGACACAAGTATTATAGCTTACAGGGAATCCAAAGTGCACCCAAACACCAGACCTGTTGGTTATTTTAGGATCTTATATTTCTGGTCTGTTAAATGCATTAGACATTTTGCAATGAGCCTTCAGCGCGTGCTGAGTGAGCGAGCGCCTTAGAGTCCGTTCACATATCGCTCCTAAAAACGCATGGAAAACGCTAAGCGCGTCTTTCTCCTCCTTTCCAAAGCGCTCGGGCAGAAGCGCTCATGAGGCGTCTGTCTTTGCTAAGCAACAATGACGTGCTCTCTCCATGAGACGCGGAAATTTCAGCAAAGGGTAAATGGATTTGCAGCTCTAAAAATCGCTTGCAGTAGCTCTGCTACTAAATTTATTTCAAAATTGCAATCCATATACAACTATAATCAGCTGTTCCTTCATCTTGGCTGAGCTTTCAACGTTGTTATGGGAAAGGATGAAGCTGATTGGTTGGTTCTTGTCACATGACCCGCGGTGCGCTTGCGGCATTCTGAAAAGTTTAGATGTTTTTGCATTTTGCTGTATCTAAAACGTACCGAACCGAACCGAACCGAACCGTGACATCAGTGTATCGTATCGAACCGAACCGTGAATTTTGTGAACCGTTACACCCCTAATATATATATATATATATATATATATATATATATATATATATAAATATATATATATATATATATATAAATATATATATATATATATATATATATATATATATATATATATATATATATATATATATATATCGATCGGGTTTCATCTCTAGTATGAATGGTTTAGAAGTATAGTTTTAGATAAGAATTTGATTTCATCACTCACAGATTATGACCCGTGCACTAACTACAACATTCTCAACAATAACTGGAGAAGTACAGTCAACTACTGGCATCAAGACGGATACATGTGTGAACACGATGACACTCGTGTTAACTGGGATGGCTGGTATCGACTCTTCATTAATGGATTGAGTGCTCAGATGCCTGAATGGTGTGTGTCTTACATGATGTGTGGAGGTTTTGCCGCTCTTTGGCTTGGTGGAGCTCATCCTCAGATAGAAGATGGAGTTGTTACTCGTGAAGTTTATGGCTCTTACTATGATCAGGAAAGTTACTACAGATCTGACCCAATCCAAGTCAAAGCTTGTCCTGGAAATTATTATGTCTACAAATTTACTAGGCCAAATCTTTCAATCCCATCTCCTACATATTGTGCAGGTATATTAATTCATCTTTATATTTTACATGCTCATCATCAGTTTTATTATTGTATTCATACTATTATCTTGGATTCATTAAGTTAATATTCTCTTTGTACTTTTTAATAATAGTTCTTTTCACTACCCCAAATGTTGACCCCTGCTACAACTATACCACTCTGGATGAGCCACGGAGATCAACCAGCAATTCTCATTACTATGGAATGTGTGATTATAATGTGAAGTGGAATGGCTGGTACAGGCTGCTTATCAGGGGTCAAAATGCTCAGATGCCAGAATCCTGTGTTAATCAAAACATGTGTGGCACTGAAGAGCCGTTTTGGCTCAATGGCTCTCATCCACAGCTACAAGATGGAGTGGTCACCCGTCATGTCTGTGTTTCCTCATGGAATGGCTGCTGTGGTTACACCTCCCATCCTATACAAGTCAAAGCCTGTCCAGGAAATTACTATGTTTATGAATTTGTCAGACCAATGTTTTGCGGAGTTTATTGTGCAAGTGAGTATTAACTCTTATTTATTAGCTTATTTATTATTCAGTTGATATTGTTAATACAGATGTTCTTGGTATCAAAAGACTTAGTGCAGTCTCTTTAACAACAGCAACAACAACAACAACAGCAACCAAAACAACTACAAAAACAGCATCAGCAACAACACCAAGAACTACACCACCAACAGCAATTATAAGAACAATGGCAACAGCAAAAACAAAACAAAAAACGACAGCAGCAATAACAATAGCTACAACCAAAACACTACCACTACCTGCTACAACAACAACAACTACAAGAACACCAACAATTTCAACAGTAACAACAACAGCACTTACAACAACAGAAAAACCACCAACACTACCTACTGCTACAACAACAGCAACTACAACGAGAACAATTTCAACAGTAACAACAACAGCAACAACATCTACAACAACAGAAAAACCAACACCATTATCTACTGGTACAACAACAGCAACTACAACGAGAACAACAATTTCAACAGTAACAACAACACCTACAACAACAGAAACACCACCACCACTACCTACTGCTACAACAACAGCAACTACAAGGAAAACAACAATTTCAACAGTAACAGCATCAACAACAACACCACTACCAAAAACAACTACAACAATAACTACAACACCAAAAACAATAAAACCTACAACAACAGAAACCCCAACAACAACCGTAACAGCAACACCAACACCATCAACATCCGTCACAACCACCGGTACAGTATTGTCTTTCTTACTTCATGAATATCCATTAGCATCTCTTTGAGTATGCATTTTAATCACATAAACTCTCAACATTTTTCTGTTCAACCTGCAAGTACACATGCATGTAGTCAATCCATAGCAAATGTAATTTCTGTCAGGACCACTCCCATCAAAAATAACGACAGTTAGCATTAGTGCTGTGAAACGATTAATCACGATTAATCAAAAATATATGTTTTTGTTTACATAATATACACTCACTGGACAGTTTATTACCTATATTGGGTACACCGAGCTAGTACCAGGTTGGACCCCCTTTTGCCTTCAGAACTGCCTTAATTCTTCATGGTATAGATTCAACAAGGTGTTGGAAACCTTCCTCAGAGATTTTGGTCCATATTGGCATCACACAGTTTCTGCAGATTTGTCGGCTGCACATCCATGATGTGAATCTCCCATTCCACCACATCACAAAGGTGCTCTATTTGATTGAGATCTGGTGACTGTGGAGGCCATTTGAGTAAAGTGAATTATGTTCAAGAAACCAGTCTGAGATAATTTGAGCTTTGTGACATGGTGCATTATCCGGCTGGAAGTAGCCATCAGAGGATGGGTTCACTGTAGTCATAAAGGGATGGACGTGGTCAGTAACAATACTCAGGTAGACTGTGGCTTTTAAATGATACTCAGTTGGAACAAAGGGGACCAAAGTTTAGAAAGAAAATGTCCCCCACACTATTACACAACCACCACCAGCCTGAACAGTTGAGACAAGAAAGGATGGATCCATATTCTTTACACTAAATTCTGACCCTACCATCTGAAAGTCACAGCAGAAATTGAGACTCATCAGACCAGGAAACATTTTTCGAATCCTCTGTTGTCCACTGTGATCCTGTGTGAACTGTATCCTCTGTTTCCTGTTCTTAGCTGACAGGAGCAGCACCCAGTGTGGTCTTCTGCTGCTGTAGCTCATCTGCTTCAGGGTTTGATGTGTTGTGTGTTCAGATGGTATTCTACATACCTTGGTTGTAACGAGTAGTTATTTGAGTTACTGTTGCCTTTCTATCTTCTCTAACAAGTCTGCAAATTCCCCTCTGACATCAAACATTTTCGTACACACAACTACTGCTCATTTGATATTGTCTCTTTCCCTCAGACCACTCTCTGTAAACCCTAGAGATGGTTGTGCGTGAAAATCCCAGTAGATCAGCAGTTTCTGAAATACTCAGACCAGCCCGTCTGGCATGAACAACTATTCCATGTTCAAAGTCCCCTTTCTTCCCCATTCTGATGCTCGGTTTGAACTTCCTAAGTCTTCTTCACCACATCTAGATGCATAAATACATTGAGTTACTGCCATGATTGGCTGATTAGCTATTTGTGTTACCAAGCAGTTGAACAGGTGTACCTAATAAAGTGGCCGGTGAGTGTATGTGTACTGTGTATATTTATTATGTATATTTAAATACAAATGCAGTATATATTTGTATTTGCACCTATATATTTATATAATTTATATTACAAATTGTGTTTTAGCTGATTGTTGAAGATGGCTAAGGATTCAGCTGCTCAGACAAGTCAAAAGTCTGAATTAATGAATTTAGGTAAAGGGGTGCAAAGCCAGGTGTGGTTTTGTAGGCAAACATCAATGCCTTGAAATTTATGCAAGCAGCTACTTTTAGCCAGTGCAAACTGATAAACAGAGGTGTGACTTGCATTCTTTTCGTCTCATTAAAAATCCATGAAAGCCATGTCAAAAATCCAGAGACAGAGAAGATAAGTGGTCCAAGAACTGAGCCCTGAGCCACCCCAGTAGTTAGATGTTGTGACTTGGAGACCTCACCTCTCCAAGAAACATTGAATGACCTATTTGAGAAGGAAAACTCAAACCACTGGAGTGTGGTTCCTGAGATGCCCTTTGCCAAAAACAACAGACAGATCTAGCAAGATAAGAACTGAAGATTTGGAATCCACTATGGCCAGTCTTAGGGCTTAAAAAAGCTGGAAAGCAAGGCAGTCTTGGTTGAATAAATAAAATACACATTATTGCCAGGAGTTCCCTTTCAAAAGGAAATTCCACGCTGTGTCCTCTAGAGGGCGCTATGGGAACACCTCCAGTGTGACCGGTGTCTGAAGAATGAAAAAACAAAAATAAACTTGACATTGGCAGGTGGAAGCCTATGACGTAAGGATATGAGTGACTGCAGGTATAAAAGGGCACCTGTAGAAAACGTCATCCTATTTTTTTTGTCTTCAAGCCATGTGTTTGACTCACAAGAGAGAAGGATGCGCTCACTGATTGCATTCATGTAACTATTAGAGCAGAGGTCTGTACTCAAGTTTTTGCCAGTGTTTGCACGAGTGTGTTTGCCTTTTGGGGGAGTTGAACAAGCTTAATGCGATGCATTCGGTTTCTATTCTTGTCTGATTCTTGAGATTTGAACAGAGTGTGTTCAGCTCTCAAAGGAGATGGAGCCACGCTGCGAGATGTGATTGCATTGAGAATACCTGTATGCCTGATTCTTTTTGAGGATTTAGTGCCTCTCATCCACGTTTCGGGTGTTGCGGTTAATCAAGTTAATCAAGCCAATCACGGGGATTGTAGGCGGGGCAAGGAAGAAATTTGACGAGGAGTACTTTCTCTCCCAGAATTCCTTTTTGTTTATATTTAGCAAACAGTGTAGGAACTGTGTATAATGTGGGATATCTACATTAATGGTAAAGAGGGCTCCTGACTTGGTGTAATAGCAAGTTTTTGAGTTGTTAGTCTCTTGTTAAGAGAAAAACATGAGCCTCCTCTGAGCCTCCTCATCCTCTCAGCCCAAGTTTGTATATTTAGGTCAGCATGGTTTCTGCTATGCTGACCGCTCCACTTCCTAGTATTTTTGTGTTGCAGTTATTTCAGGTTGTGAGGCTCTCTGTGAGCCTTCCTGATCAGCTGTCCTTGACTGTCTCCCCTCCCTTTGAAGGGGTGCTGAGATCACAGTTCCTAGTGCTCTCTCAACAGGGCTCTATAGTATATAGTATATCCTGTATGGTAAGAGTTATGAGTATTATCTTCGTTCCCTTTCTCTGAGTTGGTAAGACCCCGGTACCTTGGGCTCCACTCAACCTTGGGCTCCACTCTATACTAACACACTTTGAAGCATTTCTCCCCTCCGCATTGAAGGTTTTTGTGAGCAGGGTGCATCCTTTTGGGTGCTCAAGTTCTTTCCCCTTCTGAGGAGTTGAATTCCTCGCCTCGTGGATAATAGGGTTGAGTGTTGTTAGGCTTTCTCTCGTTTAAGAAAGTAATCTTGCTAAAGCCTCTGCTTTGAGAGCTCCACTTTTTTTATTTTTAATATGTAGGCTCCTTTTTGTGAGCCTGGTGAACTGTCTCTAGCACTAAGTGTAGTCAGGTCTCCTCTTGTTCTAGACCTCCACTCATAAGAGCTCTCCTGCCAGGGTTGAGTGTTGTTAGGTTTCCTCTCATTTTAGAGAGAGTAGTCCTGCTGAAGCCTCTTCTCCCCAGAACTCCACCTAGGCAGTAATATGAGTGTAGGCTCTTCAATATTGATCCTCAATTACTGTCTTTAATGCTGAGTGTAGCTAGGTCTCTTCTTGCTTAAGAGAGTCATCATGCTGAAGCCTCCCCTTTTTAGAGCTCTGTCTTTGGTGGTAACCGGAGTTTATAGGTTCTTACTTTTTGAGCCTCACTAACTTTGACACTGAGTGTAGCTAGGTCTCCTCTCTATTTTGAGAGTCATTATGCTGAGGCCTCCACTCTTAAGTGCTCCCCTACCAGGGTCAAGCGTTGTTAGGTTTCCTCTCGTTTCAGAGAATCATCCTGCTGAAGCCTCAACTTTTTAGAGCTCTGTCTTTGGTGGTATCTGGTGTTTGTAGGCCCTTTCCATTTGAGCCTCACTACCTGTCTCTGGTGTTGAGTGTAGCTAAGTCTCCTATTGGTTTAGAGAGTCATTATGCTAAGAGTTCCATAGGCTTCCGCCTGCCAATGTCAAGTTCATTGTCATTTTTTCATTCATGCTTCAGACACCAGTCATGCTGGAGGCGTTCCCATAGCCCCCTCTAGAGGATACAGTGTCTCCTTCCCTATTCTCAGGTAACCGTGGTCACATGCTGAAAAAAAAACCCAGTTTAAATTAAAACTAAAGGTGTATTTTAACTTTAAGATTGCTTTCATCACAACATATATTCAGTATGTTCTATGCATATATATATTGTATAAAAATATGTGTTACGTTAGGGGATCTAGAGCAATAAACAGTAAGAGGCTCAAAATGTTTAGCTACGCATCTGTTCACATGACTCAAGGCTTTCTGTGTTGTATTTCATCTATCTGTGCTTCTCTTAGGTGAGACAGAGCCCTGTTCTGAGCTCAGCTGCTCTGAGGATGAACACTGTGGGGAAAAAAATGGTGTTTATGGCTGTTTATGTAACAGGAACCATTACAGAAAACATACAGATTCTTTTGGTTGGTATTGTTTAACCTTTTTTTTTTTTCTTTTAATTACATTTTCAGAATAATTCATTGTTTGGATTTGATATTTTCTTTAAGATTTTTCAGAAACCTGTGAAAGCAGCTCTGGCTCCATGTCTGTGTCTCGCTGTCAGCTCTTTGAGGCTGGTTTTTCAGCTGATATCTTACATCTCAATGATCCAAGCTGTAAAGGAACAGTGCGCAATGGCAGAGTGGAATTTCATTTTGACAACAATGAACACATCTGTGGTACAAACCTTGTGGTAGGACTCACTGTGTATAATCTATTCATACTCTTACTGATGAATCAATCTGTAACTTAAGCTGTTGACAACTACTTGGCAGATGCAAATGATGGGGGATGTAAATAGTAATATTACTCTCATATCTTAAATTCAATTAGGCTGAATTACAAAATGTTACATTTTAGGCCAATGGCACCCACTTCATCTACGATAACTTCATTCTGGGAACACCAAAGTCAGAAGGCCTCATCAGCAGAGAGAAGGTTCTGAAGCTTTCTTTCAGCTGTGCTTACCCCCAAACACAAACTCTTTCCATGAATATGGAAATCAGCTCACTGGAAAGGTGCGAGTCAATATGAATTTCAGATGTACTACCATAGAACAAGTGCAGATGTCAACATTTACAGTGAATACAAATTTGTGTGTGTGAACATTTTTTTTTAAGCAGAAACATAAGTAATAAAACGGGGTAACTCTAAAAAAATATCTAACCTTAATTTTAACAGCATTGTGCACAAGAGCCTTCCAGCGGGTGAAGGCAGATATCGTGTTCGGATGATTCCATATCAGGACGATGAGTTTACCCGGCCCTTCACTGGTAGTGTGGATGCAGAGCTCAACCAGGAGATGCATGTGGAAGTTCGCGTTGAGGGGGTTGACAGTCGACAATTTGCCCTGGTGATAGACACATGTTGGGCTACACCTGTGAATGACCCCGATTACACTCTCCGCTGGGATCTCATCGTTCAAGAGTGACTAAATGCTTATTTTCTAGTGTCCTAATGTCACTGTAAAAAAATACCTTTTGATCTGCACATAGATTTAGGGATTCTGGGTCTTTTAGTATTTCAGTATTAAAGTACGGGGTGACTTTGTTATACAATGTCTTCATAAAATTTGATTTGATGATCATTATTAATAATCTCAGGTGTCCCAATCCAAATGATGACACAGTGGAGCTGCTGCAGAACGGCGTCTCGACATCCAGCCGTTTCTCCTTCAGGATGTTTATCTTCACTGCAAACTCCACTAAGCTTTACCTGCACTGTGCTGTTCACCTTTGCCTTCTGTCAAGCAATCATTGCTCTCCGGTGAGATAAAACGATAATGGCTGTAAATGTAAAGTTTTATGGTTCTGCCTCTGAAAAACCTCTGTTGATCAACACAATAATATAAATACAGACAGGAACAGATCATCTCACCATAGCCCATAGTGCTAAGGTTTAACGTCAGGGATTCCACAATACTTGCTTTTGCTGTCCTCTTCTGGAGACTTTGTGCTCTCAATTATGTTATATATTATCATCATTAATATTCAATTGGGACTTAAAAAGCTGGATTTTGTCTTTTTCTTCTGTAGAACTGTAACTCTGGGCAGCACTGGAGAAGGCGCAGGTCTCTGGACTTCCACGACAGTTCTTCAATATCCATGGGTCCTCTGATGTTGTCAGAAGGAAACACAGGTGAACATTTCATTTATTTATTTTTTAAATTAATCAGCAACATAATATTTCTGTCATGAATACATTACATTTCATTATTTTCCCTATTCACAGATAAGTGGGTCAAAGACCCAGTGAAGGTATCCAAGGCTTCTTCTCTGTGTGCTTCTCTGATGGTGTTGTTTGTCTTTATGATGAGTGTTTTGATCCTCTTTTAAAATATTTCTGCAACAAAATTGGAAGCATTTAACATGCATATAATCTAATGTCATTATAATTAAGGTTGCACTGATGTCACGCTGGTTGTGGGTTTCTAAAGGTTTCTTTACTTCATAGCAGTTATAACTGTGGTATTATAAGATAATTGTTGTTTAATCAGTTTTATTAATTGTTGCATACTACTATATTAATCTTGTTTTAAAAGAAATGATGTAGACCAAAGCCAATCAGATTCATGTTAATTAAATTCATACAAAAACATAAAAATTTCATTTCAATGAAGCTTTAAAAATAAATATGCTTGTGTAACAGTTTTATTTTACAGTCCAAGCAATGCTACAAGTATGCCTGTCATGATAAATAAATTTTGTTTGGCGATACATCATCACAGAAACAATTGGGATAAATGATATGCAGTCATTTTACAACCATTTCATGTCCATTTGAACAAAAGCTACATATGCCTCAACAGGCCTTATATCCTGCTAAATCTAATTTTCTAGAGACTTTTTTTTTTCAAACGTTGAACTTCTTTTAACTTGGTTAACATGTGTTACCATTACAACTCTAGTTTGACAAGAGCATATTTACACAGAAAAACAATAGAAAAACAGTGCGGTGAAATGCAAAAATACATTCTGGATGTACAGAAGCTTTGAGTTGACTTGGTCTTATTCATCCAAACGGTCTGTAGTTGTAAGGAAATGCCCCTTAAGAACAATGTCTATTTACTTTTAAAATATCCTGTGAAAACCATTTTGTAAATTGGTCATTGTGTTACCATTAAAAATTATACTCTAAAAGGTTTTAGTGGTCTCCTCCCCCAAAGTGGGTGGTGTCAATTTTCATATTAAATAATGTATTACAGTATTTTACAATCAAAGAGAAATGTATATATTTGTGACAGAAAAATACTTTATCATCATCAACAACAAACAAACAAATAAATAAACAAATACAATTCAAAGGCATTTGGGTGTTACCATGTGGCTTTTTTTATTACATCAACATCAATAACATCAACATTTTTCCTTAACATCTTTTTTTTTTTTTTACTTCATATTTTATATGAAAAAAAAAATTGTATAGTAAATTTTCTTTAAAGTAATTCAACCCTCTATAACTTCTGGTCATTGTCTTCTTTAAAAAGAGACCTACTTAGGTCTTTATTCCAAAGCATTCATGAATTCATGTGCGTTTAGAATGTGCAGGATGATGCACCAGTCAGTGTGTTATTTTAGGAAATAAACAGAATCATTTCATAATTTAGTTTTATACCTGTTATTTACATTGTAAAAAAAAAGGTTAATAATGCATTACAATTCTTACATATAGCCCCTTTAAATTGAGATTTACATAATAACTTATTTTTTTTACAGAGAGATATAAACATTTCCATAAATATTATGATATTCAGACTATTGTGGGATATTATATATATATATATATATATATATATATATATATATATATACATATCCCAAATTATCGGTAGCCTTGGTAAATATTAGGGTTGTCCCCGACTAAGGATTTTCATAGTCTAATCGGAATTTTCTAATCTTGCTGATATTGGACTGATAGTCAAATCATATATTTGGGGGCAAAATACATTGAGTCAAGTCAGACATTCGACAGTCATAATTACTGATGTTAACACACAGGGGAAAATGTGTAACAAATGCCTTGCAGATACAAATAGTGTAAATAATGTTTTTATGTTTTGATTAAAAGATAGTTTACACTAAACGTCAGCGAAAACCCTAACAATTCACAATTTTTACAATAGTGCTCTCATTATAAATGTATCCTATATCACAGTAGTTCTTAAAGTTCTGCATTTATGTTTTGAGCTGCGCGCGCTGAAGATGACCAATAGAGTGACTCATTTGATAGCAAGTTTTTAATCAATGGGATTAAACTCATAATTTCATGTAGAATACGTTTCATTATTTATACAAGATAATGTTAATATTAGGACTATTTGCAAAAAGAGCCTGAATGCAAATGAACATATCTGCGCGGCTCTGAATGCAACTTCTTTTGTGGATGGGTTCTTCATGAAACAATGTGTAGAAACAATGCTAAACTCTAAAAATTCACAGCGTTTTATGATAATGGTCTTCTCATTATAATGGTATGGGTGTGACAGTCCAGTCATACTTATTAATATTCTGCATTGTATTTTGACCTGCTTGCGCTGTGCGCTGAAGAGATATCACCGTAGTACTACAATGACGTGCTTGACTCAAAACCAAATGCATCTTATGTCAGGTAAATAATATATCCATGATATATATATGCCGGCTGAAATGTTTTGAAATCAATTACCCTACCTGTCAGTTTGAGTCTTGGTAAAGTTTGAAATCCCTGCCACCAAGATGCTCCTCTGTCGGTCTTAATAATTATAACAGCCCACGAATATTCAACTGTGAGATTGGTAGTCGAATCAGGCTCCTCGAATCGAAGCATCAAATCGCAGACTATTTGGGGTCACCCCTAGTAAATATGATCAAAGAAGGCTGTGAAAATGTATCTGCATAGTGTCAGGAATTCACAGTCACAGCCACCCCAAACATCACCAGCATCTGATTCTAATCACTCCCGATCCCAATCGCAGGAGTACTAATCACCTGCACCTGCACCCAGCAATCACTCACCTGGATAAAGCTATCATCATGCCAGTACTCCGGTGTCCGGTCTACCGTTCACAACATTGTTCTTTATTTGCCCTCAGATCCCCATGGACAATCTCTTATGATTCTCCATTGATGTCTCCCTCTGTCTAACTCTCCAGAGCTCTGGGATTTATTCATTCAGATACTTATCATTTCATTGTCATACTGCATCTTGTAAATAAACTATCTGCTTTTACTAAACCCCCTGCTGGTTTCCTGGTTAGTGACAGAAGACCGGACCTTACAAAACAACTATATGGATCCCCTGTCACCCACTCTTGCAGACATTCTGCAGTGGAAAGAAGGTCTGCAGTGGGCAAAGGCCATATGGGATGCTAGTAGTGTCATGAATAACTCTTATGAAGCTTTCACCACTCACTTCAAGGAAGTATTCGGCTCCTCTGAAGATTAAATTTCTGTTACCAATCAACTAAATGCGGTTGTGTCAGGGAGAAACACCACACCTGATCATGTCATCCGTGCCTGCCCCGTCAAGCCCCCAAGTCCTTCAGTGAGTACAATTCAACAGGACCATGTAATTTCCAACCACCATTACCACCATGTCAGTCCAACTACTCACTCCAGATTGCACTGTTTAAGCCCTGGTTGACCTCCTAAGCATTCTCCAGCTTCCTCGTTATCAGCAATGCCCAGGAGCTTAGAGTGGAAAAAAATTCAAGGAAAACCATTAGGATATGGGCAGGTAAAGTTTCAAGCACCTCCGTTAACCATCAAGGTTGGGCTCTTCCATGAAGAGGAAATTCACATCCTGGTACAGGGATGCCCCTGGCTCGCATTACACTCTCCTGAATTCAAATGGGACTCAAGTGAGGTAGTTCGTTGCAGCCAGTTCTGCCATCAACATTGTCTCTGTGCTCTTCCACATCCAGTAATCCATTGCCCAGGGTGTCAAGTGACATCCACCCTCATCGAGAGCCCTGAGCTAGAGTCCTGCACGGGTTCGGTTACCCGCGGGTACCCAACGGGTGACCCGCAAATTTGGCTGATTGGCTTAACTGATTTGATTTTGGGTGCGGGTCCGGTGTCGGTTCTATTTTAAGCGGGTCGGGTCGGGTGCGGATTTTAATTAGTGCTGCTGTCGGAAAACGGGTCGGATGCGGTTTTAAGCACTGCAGGTACGGGCGGGTGCGGATTTACAAAATCGGACCCGTGCAGCTCTCTGCCCTGAGCCTAATGTCGCTCCAATGATTATATCTTATTATATGGCATTCCAGGATGTGTTCAGCAACCAGGCAGCCACCCACCGATGGGACTGTGCCATCGACCTGCTGCCTGAAGCAAAACTCCCCAAGGGTCGAATATATCCATTGTCCATCCTGGAGTACAAGGCTATGGAGGAATACATCCAGGAGGCTCTCAAGCAGGAATTCATTCGACCAACCAGCTCACCGGGGACTTCCAAGCACTCAAAGAAGCCTTCAGCATGGCTTCCATCCTTCGCCACCCGAATCCTGAGTTTCCATTTGTGGTTGAAGTAGACGCCTCCACCACCGGCGTAGGAGTCTTGCTGTCCCTGCAGTTCGGTGAACCTCCAGCCTTGCGCAGGAAACTGACCCCAGCAGAACAAAATTATGACATCGGGAACAGGGAGTTGTTAGCTATCAAGCTTGCTCTGGATGAATGGTGACATTTGCTGGAGGTAGCTATCCACCCATTTACTGTCATTACAGATCACAAAAATCTCCAATACCTAAGTGATACCTGATGAGTGAATCAGGTATCACTTAGACTTTGACAGAGAC
The DNA here is from genome assembly GCF_023724105.1 of Carassius gibelio. Taxonomy (NCBI): domain Eukaryota; kingdom Metazoa; phylum Chordata; class Actinopteri; order Cypriniformes; family Cyprinidae; genus Carassius; species Carassius gibelio. The sequence continues at coordinate 5,523,990 of NC_068398.1, forward strand.
ATGCTTACCTCCTGGAGTGTTTTTCTCTTGGCTGGATGTTGTGAAAGAGTTTTTCTTTACCAGAGGATTCTCTGATCATCCATCACTTTTTATGTTGCTGAGCTCACCAATGTGGTCTTTTTTCTCAGAATGTACCAAACTGTTGATTTGGCCGCTCCTAATGTTCCTGCTATCTCTCTGATGGATTTGTTTTGCTTTTTAAGTCTTTAAATTTTCTGTTTCACTTGTATGGAGAGATCATTTGACTGCATGATGTGTGTTCACAGCAACTGCATCCAAAATGCAAATGGCACACTTACGCCTGTTTCACATATAATCCGTCTGCAGTGCGTATGCAGTCCGTGTGTGTTACATATGTGGTGCTGAAGCAGCACGGACTCATTGTGCTTTCACACAGGACGCGCTTGCAGTCCGATACTGATCCGCGGCTGTTTAAGCCACAAAACACAACATTTGTCCATTATTTTGATATCAAATCATGTAAAAAAAATAAAAATAAAAATAAAAAAGCTTTTTCAGCATTGTGATACTCTTTCATCACAGTACAGTAACAATCTTTCATAGACATATTTAAATTCAAATATAAACAACGCATTGCATTTGACTGCTAGGTTTTTTTTAATAAGTTGCTGAAACAAGCTGCAACACATTTAAACACAACATTAGCCTACATTTCTTGTCAGGATATCACAAACATTTAAAAATTAAAACTCACCACTGACAGAAACAGTCGACTCTCGTGCCTTTTGCATTTAAATCTTTATTAAACGCAATCCAATGGGTCTTAAATAACTTTGTTTTTCTGCCTCTATAAAAGTGCATATATAATGTTGCCTTGATTCTCTAAAGTTGCTCTTTTTCTTGTTTTAAATCTAGCCAAAACCCATGTGTTGTGTGTGAAACATGGTAGGCTTTAATTAGTATATATTTATTGTGAAATGACTGCATTTCTGTGTCAATCCATGTTCATTTTTACCGCGAACAATGCTCTGTCACTTTAATTCGGCGCATGCAGCACAGCAAAAATAGACTCGGTACGTAAACGATCGCTGCACTGCTGCAGACACACTGCTCCTGGAACGCACTGACGGACCACAACCGCGTGCAGTGTGAATGTTGTAATCCATTAACACGTGTGCGTAAAAAAATATGCAACGCATAAGCACTGCAGACGGAGTATGTGTGAAACGGGCGTTAGAATCAACCACATACCTTTTTCCTGCTCAATTGATGAAGAAATAATGTAAGAATAACCCACACCCATCCATGAAATAGCTGTCAATTGTCCAATTACTTATGGTCCCTTGAAAAAAAAGGGGGAGGTAATATAAAAGAGCTGTAATTCCTTAACCTTTCCATGCCATACTTTGTTCCTTCTAGAATACATCATTTATTTCCCAAAGATCTGTACACAATTAATTTAGGTAATTTAACATCTTCAAACGGTCTGAATGAAAAAGTATAGTTTTGTGCAGGCCATTTATAACCCATTATTATTGTAGCATTCCCTTAATCCCTGAAATCTCACAAATTTAAACCAAACATTCAGTATCACAAATGCATAGCCTACTTACTGTATGTGTTTGCCAGCAAAGAAAGTAGTGGAGGTGTGGATCTAATTGCAGGCTTACTTACAATAATAAATATATTTTTTATATTTTTTAAAAAATTAAGTAAATCCAGAACCCTGGAAGAAATAAAGCTTTAGCAAACTGTAACAGCTAAACCACCATGTGTGAAGCAGATAACATTAAGCTCCCACAGTGAACTGACAAGAAACAAATTCAGTCAAGGACAATATATATATATATATATATATATAGACAGACATGCAGACGACAATGTTGTTAAAAGTCTGTCTTTGTAATGATTTGAATTTGTAAAGAAACAAAATGAGTCTACGAACACTGAATACGTAATACACATGCGCAGGATGTCAGATGACAAACAGATGACGCATAACAGTATGTGACCATGTGGTAATACCACAAAGTCCTCTTGGGCCTATTTAAAGTCCATACCATAGCTAAATCAACCAAACCAATCAGAGTAATCCCAACCAAGGTGTTTTGCCCATTCTGTTGGCCAGATATACCTCATTTTGGTCAGACTGCACACTACTGGCTACAATATAATTGCTCAAAATCACGAAATGAACCATTCTTATATGTTTTAGAATACTCTAAATTGTTTTCAATTTAATTACAGTGTTTTAACATTACTTTTGCAAACTCCATAACAGTTGCTTTCCAAAACATCAGCAGTGATCCCTGCTACAACTATAAGTCTCTGGATCGTCCCTGGAGAGCCAACAATGAAAGTGAAGATGGCATTTGTGATTCTTCTTTCTCCTGGAACGGCTGGTACCGGCTTTTCTACCGTGGAATGAACATCCAGTTGCCAGAGACCTGTGTTAGTTCATACAGATGTAACACACAGATAACCCTGTGGCTGAACGGTCCTCACCCTCGGATTGAGGATGGAGTTGTGATCAGAGAGGTCTGTGGAGGGACCTACGGGACTCAATGCTGTAGTTACAAAACAAGACCAATCAGAGTTAAAGCATGTCCAGGAAATTACTATGTCTATGAACTTGTGAAGCCAGACGTGTGGTGTGCAGGATATTGTACAAGTACTGTGCTTTTTCCTCTTTTTTTTTTTTTTAACCACTTTTGAAGTCTTTTAAACTAGTACTGATTTTAGTCATATGATGAATTATCTTTTTTCAGATATTAGCACCATTTCACAGCCGATTTCCACTGTTAGTCCATCTATAACCAGTAGAACCAACAACCCTTTGAGTAAGTTGTTAATCAGTCTTTATAAATGAATAAATGTGTGTTATTACAAATAATAAAAACTTACAAGTAAAATTCCAATTTAATTTTTGCATTGAAATTGAAAATCACACCTTTTGTTTATTCACATGTAGCATCCCTATTACACAGATCTGTTAAGGATGAATGGTCTAGGAATCTCGTGATCTTTATGCTTGACCTGTTCAGATTTGCACTCATGAACTTCATAAAAAATGCCTTGTTTGTTTAGATCTTGTCATCTCTCAATTTTAGATTATGACCCATGCATTAACTACAACACACTCAATGACAACTGGAGAAACATACTTGATTACGGGCATATGAATGGACTCAATGCTGATTATGATGACACAGGTGTTAACTGGGATGGCTGGTATCGACTCTTTCTTAATGGATTGAGTGCTCAGATGCCTGAATGGTGTGTGTCTTACTTGGCATGTGGAGGTTTTAGTTCTCTGTGGCTTGCTGGCTCTCATCCTCGGCTTGAAGATGGAGTTGTTACTCGTGACATTTACGGCTCTCATTATGAGGAGTGCAGTTACTACCGATCCGACCCAATCCAAGTCAAAGCTTGTCCGGGAAACTATTATGTCTACAAATTTACCAGACCACCTCTTTCAATCCCATCTCCTACATATTGTTCAGGTATATTATTTTTTTGATATACCCTGTTACTTTTATTTGTATTCTTAAGGTACTTTCCCACCAAGGAAGATAATGCTGAAAATATAGTTCTAAAAACGTTCTCAGTATTAAAGAAAAACGGAGTCCACACCACAGCTTTGATGGGATTATTGGTGTGAACAGGGTTTTATTGTGAATTATTGCGATTTTCACATTATTATCCTGAATAAATTTATCTGCTGTATATAATATTCTCTATGTTCTCTCTATATATTTTTTTTCATAATAGTACGTTTCACCACCCCAAGAGTTGACCCTTGCTACAACTATAACAGTCTGAATGAGACTTGGAGAGCAACAGACAATCCCTATGATAGTAACTATAGAAGGTGTGATAACTTCCAGGGCTGGTACAGGCTGTTCTACAACGGTCAGAGTGCCCAGATGCCAGAATCATGTGTGAATCAATACATGTGTGGCACTTACATCCCAATGTGGCTCAACGGCTCCCATCCGCGGCTGGAAGATGGGGTGGTCACCCGTCAGGTCTGTGGCTCCGGGTGGAGTGACTGCTGTTATTACAGATCTATCCCTATACAAGTCAAAGCCTGTCCAGGAAATTACTATGTGTATGAGTTTGTCAGGCCAATATTCTGTGGAGCTTACTGTGCAGGTGATAATTTATTAATGTGTATTTCAGTCATTTACCTTTCTGTGTTATTTAAAATTATATTGATAAAAAAAACAATTGTTCCTGCTATCAGATATCACAAGGCTTAGTGCAGCCTCTTCAACGACAGCAGCAACACCAACAGCATCCATTACTCCAACAGTCACAACCACTGGTAAAGTATTAATTATTTCATGAACTCTCATGAGCATCTTTTTGGACATGCATTTTTATTACATGAACTCATTCCACTATCACACATGTGAGCCGTCAGTTAATAGCAAAAGTCATTTTTGTAAACCACTAACATAAAAGATGCATGACAATTAGTAACAGCGTGGATTGGCAATGGTTCTGTTCTTGGCAACAGAATGTTTACCTATGCCTCTGTTCAAATGACTCAATTTCTTTTTTATCTGTGCTTCTCCTCTCAGGTGTGAGGGATCACTGTACTGAACTCAGTTGCTCTGAGGATGAACACTGTGGAGAAAAAAATGGTGTTTATGGCTGTTTATGTAACACGAACCATTCCAGATGGAATTCTGAATCTTTCGGTTGGTAATCTTTAATTGATTTTTTTTAATGCCATTAAAAAGCCAAAACGTTTGTAATTTTGTACTGATTTTTTTTTCTTTTTCTCAGATTTCTCAGAAACCTGTGAAAGCAGCTCTGGCTCCATGTCTGTGTCTCGCTGTCAGCTCTTTGAGGCTGGTTTTTCAGCTGATATCTTACATCTCAATGATCCAAGCTGTAAAGGAACAGTGCGCAATGGCAGAGTGGAATTTCATTTTGACAACAATGAACACATCTGTGGTACAAACCTTGTGGTGAGATTCATTTATGTATAATCTATTCAAGTAAACCATCCAAACTGGGGGTCAAACTCTCACTGATGAATCAATCTGTGACATCAAAAAAAAGGACTAAAAAACCTCACTAGACCATCTGAGAAGGGTTCGGGAATATACAGTAAGTGTTTTATTCTTCTGCTGATGTTAGCCAGGAGAGTGACAACACATTCCCTTTATAAACTAATGCTAAAAAAGTCACCAAGACCTTGACTCACTTGACTGCACCACCTGTTTGAGTTGTGATTTGGAGACCCCTGCCCTATAGGTTATGCTATATCCATTTGACTTATTTGGCTCTGTTGTGAGCACCACTTGTACAAACCTACTAGCCCACACTGTATATGTAAGTAACCTGTCGCTCATGACACACACAAAAAAAAGAAAAGAAAAACTGTTGCCCGCATTCTCCACCATTAATATGTGACTTATGCAACTGTTTGGGTTATGTAGTGCCTCCACCTTACTTTGATGGTTCCTTTAACCCATTCTGTTGACTATAAGTAATGTTGCACTGACATGTCTACTTACTCCACTAGAGTGTTAGAAGAGTGTTAGTAGACCAGTAGGGTTAGAATAAGTTATATCGTCAGTAGACGACTACTTGACATGTGCAGTATTACTTGTAGTTGACAAAATGTTCTAAATGGACCATCAAAATAAAGTGTTACCTATGTAGTTACTATTACTGTCATATCTAGAATTCAATTAGGCTGAATTACAAAATTTACCTTTTTTTTTTTTTTTTTTAACAGGCCAATGGCACCCACTTCATCTATGATAACTTCATTCTGGGAACACCGAGGACAGAAGGCCTCATCAGCAGAGAGAAGGTTCTGAAGCTTTCTTTCAGCTGCGCTTACCCCCAAACAGAAACTCTTTCCATGAATATGGAAATCAACCCACTGGAGAGGTGATAATCAATACACATTGAAGATGTAACAACATAGAGCTAGTGCAAATGTCAACATTTTCACTAAATTAAGATTTTGTGTATGTGTGTGAGCTAATTCTCTAAGCAGAAACATAAATAACAAAACGGGGTAACTCTTAACACAGATCTAACCTTCATTTTAATAGCATTGTGCACAAGAGCCTTCCAGCGGGTGAAGGCAGATATCGTGTTCGGATGATTCCATATCAGGACGATGAGTTTACCCGGCCCTTCACTGGTAGTGTGGATGCGGAGCTCAACCAGGAGATGCATGTGGAAGTTCGCGTTGAGGGGGTTGACAGTCGACAATTTGCCCTGGTGATAGACACATGTTGGGCTACACCTGTGAATGACCCCGATTACACTCTCCGCTGGGATCTCATCGTTCAAGAGTAAAAAAAAAAAATGCTTCTTTTCTATTCCAAAAAGATCAGTCTCATGTCACTGTAAATAAAATAAAAAAATACCCCTTGATCTGCACATACATAGAATAAAAAATGAAACATATCCCTGTGGAATGCTTTACTTTCCAGTATTTCAGTGCTAAAGCACAGGACATACATATAGAATGTCTTGCTTGAAAAAATATATATATTAATTGTTTATCATTGATATTCTCAGGTGTCCCAATCCAAATGATGACACAGTGGAGCTGCTGCAGAACGGCGTCTCGACATCCAGCCGTTTCTCCTTCAGGATGTATATCTTCACTGCAAACTCCACTAAGCTTTACCTGCACTGTGCTGTTCACCTTTGCCTTCTGTCAAGCAATCACTGTTCAGTGGTGAGATGTGACGATTACAATATGGTTGTAAATGTCAAGGTTTTAGATTCTACTACTGACAACCTCCTGTTGATCAAACAATAATCTAAAAACTGGTCTGGAAATATCATCATCTCCACTGCCCATAGTGATAAGGTTTAAGGCCCCGATATACTTCAAACAAAATCAAAGAACAAACTTATATGACATAGTTTAATATTTTCGAGCCAATTTATTTCTTCTACCGATCATATGAGAGGAACGCACCTTTAACTAACGTTACAAGCCTATCAGAAGTAGAGAAGGGCGTGTCCTTGCAACACATTATGATTGACGCCCATACGTCAGGCGGCAAGGAAGTCGACCGGAAGTTGAAGTCAGCCGGGTGCCGCCATCTTGTAGCAGAACTTCACTTGCGTTAGCATTCCCATTGACTCCCATTCATTTCGGCGTCACTTTGACAGCGAATAACTTTACATCTGAGGTGTTTAAAGACTCAATTTGTCCAGTATTTATTTCTAAAGATACACAACAATGTATAAAGGGCTCCATTACCTTCTATGTTACATTATGGCCCTGTAGAAACAGTTCTACCAGAAAGACTCGGGAGATAGAAGGATGTATGAAGCATACATATATTGACAGCTCAGCGAGCACAATTATAAATTTCTTTGGCGGAAGGCCCCGTCCATGGTTCGTAATCCGAGGGTAGCGAATCTGCATTTCCTGCCTGAAGACGAAGGCAGGGGCACAGCCGACCCCCAAAATTAGGTGGATTATGAGACCTCCAGACGGGGCCAGCCTTCCCCCCAAAAAAGTAGATGAAGTATACCCACCAGTTGTGAATCCTAAGGTTCCTGGAAGATATAGAAAGAGAGTTAGCATGATCAGTATAATGACGTTAGATTAAACTTCTTATAAGTTTTTACAGAAATAGACGCAATAGGCCAGACACAGACAGCCATGATAGGCAGACACAGACAGCCACAATGGCCGACACAGACAGGCCTCGATAGACCGACATAAATAGCCACGATAGGCAGACACAGACAGCCACGATAGGCAGGCACAGACAGGCCTCGAGAGACCAACAGAAATAGCCACGATAGGCAGACACAGACAGGCCTCGATAGACCAACAGAAATAGCCACGATAGGCCAGATGCAGACAGCCACGATAGGCAGACACGGACAGGCCCCGATAGGCCGAACATAAATAGCCACGATAGGCCAGATGCAGACAGCCACGATAGGCAAACGCGGACAGGCCCCAATTGGCCGAACATAAATAGCCACGATAGGCCAGACGCAGACTGCCACGATAGGCAGACACAGACAGGCCCCAATAGACCGTACATAAATAGCCACAATAGGCCAGACGCAGACAGCCACGATAGGCAGACACGGACAGGCCCCGATAGATCAAACATAAATAGCCACGATAGGCTACACGCAGACAGCCACGATAGGCAGACACAGACAGGCCTCAATAGACCAACGGAAATAGCCACGATAGGCCAGACGCAGACAGCCACGATAGGCAGACACAGACAGGCCTCAATAGACCAACGGAAATAGCCACGATAGGCCAGACGCAGACAGCCACGATAGGCAGACGCAGAAAGGCCTCGATAGACCATACAGAATAGCCATGATAGGCAGACACAGACAGCCTCGATAGACCGTACAGAAAAATAGCCATGATAGCCAGACACAGACAGGCCTCGATAGACCATACAGAAATAGCCATGATGGCCAGACACAGATAGGCCTCGATAGACCATACAGAAAAATAGCCATGATAGCCAGACACGGACAGGCCTCGATAGACCAACGGAAATAGCCACAATAGGCCATACGCAGACAGCCACGATAGGCAGACACGGACAGGCCTCGATAGACCGTACAGAAATAGCCATGATAGCCAGACACGGATAGACCTCGATAGACCATACAGAAATAGCCACAATAGGCCAGAAGCAGACAGCCACGATAGGCAGACGCAAGACAGGCCTCGATAGACCATGATTAGCCATGATAGGCAGACGCAGACAGGCCTCGATAGACCGTACATAAATAGCCCGATAGGCCAGACGCAGACAGCCACAATGGCAGATGCAGACAGGCCTCAATAGGCCGTACAGAAATAGCCACAATAGGCAGACACAGGACAGGCCTCGATAGACCGTACAGAAAAATAGGCATGATGGCCGGACACGGACAGGCCTCGATAGACCGTACAGAAATAGCCACGATAGGCCAGACACAGACAGCCACGATAGGCAGACATGGACAGGCCTCGATAGGCCGTACAGAAATAGCCATTATAGCCAGACACAGGACAGGCCTCGATAGACCGTACAGAAAAATTGCCATAATAGCCGGACACGGACAGGCCTCAAAAGACCGTACAGAAATAGCCATGATAGCCGGACACTGATAGGCCTCGATAAACCATACAGAAATAGCCACGATAGGCAGACACAGACAGGCCTCGAAAGACCGTACAGAAATAGCCACGATAGGCAGACACAGGACAGGCCTCGATAGACCGTACAGAAAAATTGCCATAATAGCCGGACACGGAAAGGCCTCAAAAGACCGTACAGAAATAGCCATGATAGCCGGACACTGATAGGCCTCGATAAACCGTACAGAAATAGCCACGATAGGCAGACACAGACAGGCCTCGAAAGACCGTACAGAAATAGCCACAAAGGCCAGACATGTACAGGCCTTGATAGACCATACAGATATAGTAACACCACCACCAGTAATTGCATGAATTTACCTGATTAGTTACAGGAGAGCTTGCTGAGCTTCAATAATGGTTTAGAATCAGGTCTGATGTATGATTCAAATGCTAAGGAAGACCATCTGCCCATGATCTTAACAGCTGATGTAGAGATCCCTCGTTCAGCTGCTGAAGTAGCTGCCCCAATTCTGAATGAATGGCCAGTAGAGAGAGGGGGATAGACTGCAGCTTTGAGAACAGTGGTTAAGTGAGTTCTAAAACAGGCCTTGGAAAGGGGTGCTCCGTTAGGTAAAATAGAGCTAGTGCGTTTTTAGAAGTTCTAGGTCGGATTTTAAGAAATTCACCATGCAGAGAAGGGACAGAATTTATTATTGATTTTAGAATTGTTAAGGTGACACCAGAACCTTGCACATCGGTTTTGAGTGCTTGAGGAGAGTGTGAAGAATTTTGGTCCGAATCATAGATCTGAAGGAAATGCCGTGAGCAGGATCAAATTGATTAGTTTGAAGTGAATTCCCCTGGAAGCATAACCCGTAGAAGGCAGATAAACACTGCCTCGAGAAGAATATTGGAGGTACTTAGAAAGAAGGCTATTATAAAGCTTGTAAATCATCCAATACAAACGACTGCAGATAATCACCGCGACACGGAGCTAAGCCAACGATCCCTTGTGCATCATAGAGGAACGTCAAACTCTACATAGTTTGCGGGGCACGAACTTAATTACAGCAAGTAGATGAATAAACGCAACAGCTTGAGCAAGGACAATCGCGTCGGAATCTGCGGTTGTTGTCGCGTCCGGATCTGCGGTTGTTGTCGCGTCAGAATCTGCGGTTGTTGTCGCGTCGGCATCTGCCTGTTGTCACGTCGGCATCTGCGAACTCAAACATGTGTAAGTACGATCTTTTATACAGGAGTATAAAGACGTGATTGGATAATGATGAAGGTAATTAGTGACGAAGTGATTGAGTCTTCCTGGCAGAACTTAGGCTAAAGCTTCCATTTCTACCAGAAAGACTCGGGAGATAGAAGGATGTACGAAGCATACATTTATTGACAGCTCAGCACAATTATACATTTCTTTGGCGGAAGGCCCCGTCCATGGTTCGTAATCCGAGGGTAGCGAATCTGCATTTCCTGCCTGAAGACGAAGGCAGGGCCGCAGCCGACCCCCAAAATTAGGTGGATTATGAGACTTCCAGACGGGGCCAGCCTTCCCCCCAAAAAAGTAGATGAAGTATACCCACCAGTTGTGAATTCTAAGGTTCCTGGAAGATATAGAAAGAGAGTTAGCATGATCAGTATAATGACGTTAGATTAAACTTCTTATAAGTTTTTACAGAAATAGACGCAATAGGCCAGACACAGACAGCCACGATAGGCAGACACAGACAGCCACGATAGGCAGGCACAGGCAGGCCTCGATAGACCAACAGAAATAGCCACGATAGGCAGACACAGACAGGCCTCGATAGACCAACAGAAAAGCCACGATAGGCCAGATGCAGACAGCCACGATAGGCAGACACGGACAGGCCCCGATAGGCCGAACATAAATAGCCACGTTAGGCCAGACGCAGACAGCCACGATAGGCAAACGCGGACAGGCCCCAATTGGCCGAACATAAATAGCCACGATAGGCCAGACGCAGACAGCCACGATAGGCAGACACAGACAGGCCCCAATACACCGTACATAAATAGCCACTATAGGCCAGACGCAGACAGCCACGATAGGCAGACACGGACAGGCCCCGATAGACCAAACATAAATAGCCACGATAGGCCACACGCAGACAGCCATGATAGGCAGACACAGACAGGCCTCAATAGACCAACAGAAATAGCCACGATAGGCCAGACGCAGACAGCCACGATAGGCAGACGCAGACAAGCCTCGATAGACCATACAGAATAGCCATGATAGGCAGACACAGACAGCCTCGATATACCGTACAGAAAAATAGCCATGATAGCCAGACACAGACACGCCTCGATAGACCATACATAAATAGCCACGATAGGCCAGACGCAGACAGCCACAATGGGCAGACGCAGACAGGCCTCGATAGACCATACAGAAAAATAGCCATGATAGCCAGACACGGACAGGCCTCGATAGACCAACGGAAATAGCCACAATAGGCCAGATGCAGACAGCCACGATAGGCAGACACGGACAGGCCTCAATAGACCGTACAGAAATAGCCATGATAGCCAGACGCAGACAGGACTCGATAGACCATACAGAAATAGCCATGATAGGCCAGACGCAGACAGCCACAATGGCAGACGAAGACAGGCCCCGATAGACCAAACATAAATAGCCACAATAGGCCACACGCAGACAGCCACGATAGGCAGACACAGACAGGCCTCAATAGACCAACAGAAATAGCCACGATAGGCCAGACGCAGACAGCCACAATAGGCAGACGCAGACAGGCCTCGATAGACCATACAGAAAAATAGCCATGATAGCCAGACACGGACAGGCCTCGATAGACCAACGGAAATAGCCACAATAGGCCAGACACAGACAGGCCTCGATAGACCATACATAAATAGCCACGAAAGGCCAGACGCAGACAGCCACAATAGGCAGACGCAGACAGGCCTCGATAGACCATACAGAAAAATAGCCATGATAGCCAGACACGGACAGGCCTCGATAGACCAACGGAAATAGCCACGATAGGCCAGACGCAGACAGCCACGATAGGCAGACATGGACAGGCCCCGATAGACCAAACATAAATAGCCACGATAGGCCACACGCAGACAGCCACGATAGGCAGACACAGACAGGCCTCAATAGACCAACAGAAATAGCCACGATAGGCCAGACGCAGACAGCCACGATAGGCAGACACAGACAGGCCTCAATAGACCAACAGAAATAGCCACGATAGGCCAGACGCAGACAGCCATGATAGGCAGACACAGACAGCCTCGATAGACCGTACAGAAAAATAGCCATGATAGCCAGACACAGACAGGCCTCGATAGACCATACATAAATAGCCACGAAAGGCCAGACGCAGACAGCCACAATAGGCAGACGCAGACAGGCCTCGATAGACCATACAGAAAAATAGCCATGATAGCCAGACACGGACAGGCCTCGATAGACCAACGGAAATAGCCACAATAGGCCAGACGCAGACAGCCACGATAGGCAGACACGGACAGGCCTCGATAGACCGTACAGAAATAGCCACGATAGGCCAGACGCAGACAGCCACGAAAGGCAGACGCAAGACAGGCCTCGATAGACCGTACATAAATAGCCACAATAGGCCAGACGCAGACAGCCACAATGGCAGACGCAGACAGGCCTCAATAAGCCGTACAGAAATAGCAACAATAGGCAGACACAGGACAGGCCTCAATAGACCGTACAGAAAAATAGCCATGATGGCCGGACACGGACAGGCCTCGATAGACCGTACAGAAATAGCCACGATAGGCCAGACACAGACAGCCACGATAGGCAGACACGGACAGGCCTCGATAGGCCATACAGAAATAGCCATTATAGCCGGACACAGATAGGCCTCGATAGACCATACAGAAATAGCCACGATAGGCAGACACGGGACAGGCCTCGATAGACCGTACAGAAAAATAGCCATAATAGCCGGACATGGACAGGCCTCGATAGACCGTACAGAAATAGCCACGATAGGCCAGACACAGACAGCCACAATAGGCAGACACGGAAAGGCCTCAAAAGACCGTACAGAAATAGGCATGATAGCCGGACACTGATAGACCTCGATAGACCGTACAGAAATAGCCACGATAGGCAGACACAGACAGGCCTCGAAAGACCGTACAGAAATAGCCATGATAGGCAGACACAGACAGGCCTCGAAAGACCGTACAGAAATAGCCACAAAGGCCAGACATGTACAGGCCTTGATAGACCATACAGATATAGTAACACCACCACCAGTAATTGCATGAATTTACCTGATTAGTTACAGGAGAGCTTGCTGAGCTTCAATAATGGTTTAGAATCAGGTCTGATGTATGATTCAAATGCTAAGGAAGACCATCTGCCCATGATCTTAACAGCTGATGTAGAGATCCTTCGTTCAGCTGCTGAAGTAGCTGCCCCAATTCTGAATGAATGGCCAGTAGAGAGAGGGGGATAGACTGCAGCTTTGAGAACAGTGGTTAAGTGAGTTCTAAAACAGGCTTTGGAAAGGGGTGCTCCGTTAGGTAAAATAGAGCTAGTGCGTTTTTAGAAGTTCTAGGTCGGATTTTAAGAAATTCACCATGCAGAGAAGGGACAGAATTTATTATTGATTTTAGAATTGTTAAGGTGACACCAGAACCTTGCACATCGGTTTTGAGTGCTTGAGGGGAGTGTGAAGAATTTTGGTCCGAATCATAGATCTGAAGGAAATGCCGCGAGCAGGATCAAATTGATTAGTTTGAAGTGAATTCCCCTGGAAGCATAACCCGTAGAAGGCAGATAAACACTGCCTCGAGAAGAATATTGGAGGTACTTAGAAAGAAGGCCGTAGCAGATGAAGTAATTAATTTTGCAATATGGGCAGGGTAATAGGCAGACATTTGTCTTTAATTTGTTGGAAGATTTAGCTAACCCCTTAAGTAGTAATAGAACTGAATAACCAAAAGGCTTGAAAATTAGGATTATACAATTTTAGCGTAAATTAGATGCTGGCAAGGAGTCTGCGAATAGAGAAATTTTGAGATTGCGATTTTTTTTTTTTTTTTTATATAATACGAGAAAGGAGCAACGGTCGAAATTAGAATAGGAACGCAAAAATTGGAAGGAAAAACATTAGAAAGCGGACCATGCAAACGTGTAGGCTTGATTGTAGAGGGAGCGACGCCTTAGAAATGTGATTTCCAGCTGACGTAAGCACTTCGTTTAGTATAATGTCTGCTAACGGAGGGCAGACTGAAGAATCCGGGTTGGCTGAGGGCACAGCTGTCTGAAAGTCTAAAAGTGTAAAGTGAAGGCCGCAACAGCCGAGTAAGAGTGAATGAACCAACACCAGTAGATGCGCGAAATAAACAAGCCTTGATTGTAGCTTAACCCTTTAACTGTCACTCCCCAATTATTATTATTTTTTTTTTTTTTTAATAAGTTGACGTATCAAAAGTTAAGTTTAAAATACGCATAAATCGAATTGACTTAAACTTACTAGCACACATTGCTAATCTTGATGTAAACAATTAAACATTGTTTGTCTTAGTAATCTTATCAAATTCTGAACATTTCCACTCTGTAACGAATCATTTTTCTGATGACGTCAGTTTGACAGCATGAGCAGAACCTCCTTAACGCGCCCCTCCAGCCGTTAGTTAGCTATGAGTGATGGGCGGTCAAGCTGCACTTTTCTCTCCATCGACTTCCATTCATACGCATACGAATGCATCGGACCGGAAACGCAAGCTTATGCGAAAAATTTCGCTGCGTTCCAAGTTCAAGTTTGGTGAACTCTGACCTGGGAATTTGCATAACGTGAGGATGTGGACCAGTAGAAGAGCGATACATTGCTGCATGACCTCTCTGTAAAAAATTCAAAAAGGAAGGAAGCGCTATAACTTTAGCTGTTGCACAGCGTCCTATTTTATAATACATTAAAAGAGTTATAAAATAAAAGAAAAGAAGCTGCATGGTTTGTAGTGTCGACGGGAACAGATGATACATTGGAATGACGACGTTTTATATATATTTATTTATTTTATTTTTTATTTTTTTCCCTCCTCCCCTTAGGGTGTATATATTTATAGAGAGAGATACAGAGTAACGTTACAATATAATAAAACGCTTTCGACGCCGTCGCAAAAGACAAAGTGCAAGCAAGCACATATTAATCCATCTTGTGATAACTGAGGGGAGACCGTTTTATCTTGCTCCCGCCCATATTCGCAGTGGCGTCCGAAATAATTTCGCATGTTTAAAGTCTAGTGTGACCGCGCCTTGAGACGGAGACCAGGAGCGCAAACAAACCATGCCTGCTAATTAATATTCGGTTTAAACTGGAGATGTGTCACTACTCTGAAATAAGGTCAGCAGCAACTCGTGTCACGTGGAGTTATATGCCTGCTGACTGAGCATTGAGCCGTATCTTACCTACGACTCAAAAGAAAGGGTCCATATACGCATCAGCTTGGTAGATCCAGTGTTCATAATGCGCTAGCCCAAGAGTAAGCCATGTAAAGATGAGGTGAGAGCAGCGGTTCCCTGCATCTGCAACCATAGAATCCCATTAGAGTATGAACTTTTCAGGAATAACGCAAATGAAAAAGACTGAATAAACAAAGATTAAAGCATAGGATTAAATCTCAAGTGTGCTAGACAGAGCCTTTTTTTTTCAGAAATGTGAAAAATCTTTATCAGTATAAAAGATTGTAGCGTTTATGATGAGCCTTAAAGTGCCTAATTACGAATAAGTTATTCAGAAAATTGCATGCACTATGATCAACATCTTAATTATGCTGTGCAAGTCTGCTAGATAAACAAGCACGAAACGCCCAGTGCTTTATTTGAACGTGTGAGTATAAATCCTTGCAGAGAATAAATTAATGCCCAGGCGCCGCAAGTGCATAGAACAAAATGATACCTATAATGCTGTAGACTGGTGAAGTGATGGAGGCGAGATGCCGAAGAGACCGGTAGCCTTAATTCTGTCTGCTGGTCCGGAGAGACTTCATTCGTGCAGGTTCACGTGAGCGTACAGATGAATATTTGTTGATTGAGACCAAAGTCTTTTTCAGTCTTTGCACCAGCGTTGCCAAGACCGGTTTTTTTTTTTTTTTTTTTTTTTGGGTTGCTATTTCTGTTCTGGGTTTGAAGTGACCCCAATAGTGTCATATATAGCCCCTATAATGTGAATTCTACCGATAAATCCCTTTTGAATGTGATTGGGCTATTTTTTTCTTTTTTTAAATAGTAATACTGGCGGTTTTGAGAACCTGGCAACCCTGGCCTGGAAGCACACGGAACTCCGCCAATGTTCACATCCTCTGCCGAGAAAAGCTTGTAAATCATCCAATACAAACAACTGCAGATAATCACCGCGACACGGAGCTAAGCCAACGATCCCGTGTGCATCTTAGAGGAACGTAAAACTCTAGATAGTTTGCGGGGCACGAACTTAATTACAGCAAGTAGATGAATAAACGCAACAGCTTGAGAAAGGACAATCGCGTCGGAATCTGCGGTTGTTGTCGCGTTGGGATCAGCGGTTGTTGTCGCGTCGGAATCTGTGGTTGTTGTCGCATCGGCATCTGCCCGTTGTCGCGTCGGCATCTGCAAACTCAAACATGTGTAAGTACGATCTTTAATACAAGAGTATAAAAATACGTGATTGGATAATGATGAAGGTAATTAGTGACGAATTGATTGAGTCTTCCTGGCAGAACTTAGGCTAAAGCTTCCATTTTTTGTAAAAATAGGCTAACGATTGCGTCATAACCACTCGTCTCTCTGTCGCATTACCGTACAGACAGGAGGCGAAGCTCGCAGGCAATTAACTTAATATGGCGTACTGGCGTTACATTTTAAAATACTATACAAAATAATTAATCAGAATACTTACTCCTGCTCACTCACGCCAAAGAACTCCCCGCTCAAGCTCGCCGTCTCTGCAAGATTAACGATGGCAGTTTGCACGCACAGCTACTAGAAGATTTACATCTGTCAGACAGGTTGCTGACGTCGTCAAGCTTAGTTTGAGTCTTGCTCGAGGAAGCTACTGTATGCCAGCAGCGGTAAGAAAGTGCTTGCTCGCTATGATTTATGTCGCGTTCCAGGCAACCCGTAACCCGTGTTTTTCCAACCTTAAACCTGTGAAAGTGCACTGGAACGGCAGTCAAATCCGTGACTTCCGAGATCAATGTACTCCGAGTTCCGAGGTCACACAGCACGCAAAACAACGATGACAGCCCCTACGGATAATACTGCCTATGGATGCAGTGTTTATGCAAGTGGTACATTTTGAAAAATAGACTTTAGGACAATGTAATATTGCAATAAAATTAATAATCTAGCTAAATTTCCTTGCGCTTTTGACTTGCCTGGAACGGTACAAAGTCGTTAGTCGTGGTTTGAAATAGTGGCTCACCAGCTCAAAAACCTGGAACGCAGCACCAGACTCCGGTCATAGAGCCGCTGCCCGTGCACTCAAACTTACCATGACGTTGCCGGGAGTAGACACCTGCGCGGGAGGGATTTTTCCGTCCTGCTCCCGCAAAAAAAAATTATTTTCTCCGGCTCCCGCCCGCAAAATCCCGCGGGTAAACGTATAGCAGTTTTTCTTTTTTTTTTAATACATTGCATATTCTACCTGCTACTCTTTTATTTTTTTCACTTGCTCCCCTGTTGAATATAAATTTAAAAAAGAAACGGAAAATAAACAAATGTTTCGTTTTATTTGCGTTTAATTAAAAGTATGAACATGAACAAGGAACTTTAGAACATAGAAATACAGTTAAAAAAAAGTAAGAAATGTAAATAAAAAATATATACCTATAGTAATTAGGCTATATAGCCTAATAAATTATTTAATAATAATAAACCTGGATTTTTTTCATGTTCAAAGGAAAAGTAGCTTATGGGGCCTGCGCAATTCCTTCAAACATTAAAAAAAAAAATCCTAATTCCTCAATAACAAAATAGACCAATTTTAAATATTTAGCTAAATAAATAAATAAAAATAAACTGAATTTACAAAAAAAAAAAAAAAAAACTGTACGACTACTTTTGCCCATGCAGGGATATCATGTCGTTCACTGTTGAGAGCTTCAGTTTAATCCGTCTCTGCTCCAGTATGTGACCGCAAATACTGAAAACCCTATGCTAGAGCTGTAATCGGGCCTTAAAAGTTAGGCCCGACAGGTTTCGGCCCGAGCCCGACAAGTACATTTTGATTGACAGCTTTTTTAAAGCCCGAACCCGTTTACAGCCCGACATTATTCAAATGTGCGCACGCACACAGCTCTTTTGCCTTTTGTCAACAATGAGTAATTTTATTCATGTTTTAACATAATTTACTCATAACTAACGTAGACTAGACCACTTGGAAGTTGGAATAAAGAAATAAAATAAGTCCTCTGTGACATCGTAACATCTCAGCATTCTAGACATAGACTCATTTAACCTATAAATAGACCAACGCACCAATAAATCGAGTCATTTAAAAAAAAAAAATTAAGATAAATTTTAAATTAAGATGGGGATTTGGCAATAACGAAATTAAGATAAAAGGCTCCGCCAGATTTGCTTTATTTAATAAAATAATGCCAACATTAGCGTAAATACTCTGTCAACATTATGCATTTAAGACTCAATGAATATTTAGTTATTTGAAAAACCTTTACTCACAGAGATTAGGCTCGGTCTACATGTTTTTGTGGAGGAAAATGATTGAATCCACTGTAGATGTCTTCAGCGCGTTCCTGCGCTCACTGATGGTGCGTCATTATTCACTCGTTATTCTCATTATAAACATGGTCAAAACTTTTCCACACCTCAGAGTTAGCTTTAGTTGCTGGTGCAACCAAAACGTAATCACCAGAGGCAAGCCTCCGTTACACCTGCTCAGCATTCATTTTCGCATCTTTCTCGCGCTAATCGAAACGCATCACATGGCCGCTCCTTTACCTCGCAAACCGGAGCGCAAGCCCGAGCCCGGCCCGAACCCGCGTAAGATGATAGAAATTAAGCCCGAACCCGACCGAACCCGACCGAACCCGACGGGTCCCATCGGGTTTGGGCAAAGATCTTCAGCTCTACCCTATGCTAGCTGGAATACAAAGTAGCCTACATGGCGTGTTTGCCGCGTCCGCATTCACCCATCAAATTTTGTCCCGCGCCGCTCTCGGTTGCGCTGGGTACCGCGGTACTCCCGCGAGAGTGCAGGTCTCTAGCCGGGAGCAACTATTAGCTGACACACCGTTGTCTATGGCTGTGTCCAAATTCAGGGTCTACATCCTTCGGAGGACGCATTTGAAGGATGTTACGTCACAGCGCCGCGACGAAGGCTGTCCAAATTCGTAGGATCCTTCAAATGCGGCCCACAAATGCGTCCTCCTTTTCCCCGAATTCGAAGGATGGGTGTGGTGGATCCTTTCGCGTCCTACCTATCCCATAATTCTTTTCGGCAGGACGAAGCGAGCGGTAGCGGAGTGGGGGAGGAGTATTATTTTCGATGTTTTTT
This sequence comes from Carassius gibelio, assembly GCF_023724105.1. NCBI lineage: Eukaryota > Metazoa > Chordata > Actinopteri > Cypriniformes > Cyprinidae > Carassius > Carassius gibelio. The sequence goes on from NC_068398.1 coordinate 5,543,607, forward strand.
AAAAACTGGCTTTTCAAAAATATATATTTTCAGTGGTTTTCTAGTTAGGCATTTTGTTTTAGCGTTAAGCATTTTTTTTTTACATGTGTACGTGTATATGTAAAAAAAAAAAAAAAAAACGTTTACTTTTGTAAACTAGCTTCTTCCTTACTGCCTGTGTGAATATCCCCTTACACACAGCTTATTTGTTAGTGATTGAAGCTGTTTTTAACGCTTCTAAGGACGAAAGAGCAGAGAGAAGTGTTTATAAAGCTCCGGGGAGAGAACGATGAGCTCTTCACTGGCGTCTTGCTTGGCGCTGTCACGGTTGCTAGGCGACAGGATATGAGCAACGGTTAAGGGAGGGAACTGAAAGAAGGGTAGGCTGTCCAAATTCACAAACACCGACTTCCGGTTTTTGCGGTCGTCGGAGGACCCATCCTCCTTCAACCGAGTAGGAAGGATCCTAAGGAGGATGCAGACCCTGAATTTGGACACAGCTTATGACTGACCATGTCTGCGATTAAAAATACGCTTGTGCACATTTATAGCAGAACATGATTTGTCATTTAGAATTTCGCAGCCACTGGTCACCCTGTGTAGAAAACTGACAGAAGACAAAAAAAAAAAAAAAAAAGCGTTAACTAGCCTGTTGGTTTCAAATCAACATGCGAGTTACATCCCAGAAAAAAAGTTATTGTTATTGTTTAGAAGAAAACACTTTATTTGACATGGTACTTTTAAATAAATGGTGCCAAACCTAATCACCCCCCCCCCCCCATAAAAAAAAGTTCAGGCTCAGGATTTTTTCTCCACTTTAACCCCTGGGCTTTTATGCATTTGCTTTGGTGTGTTTAAGAACTCCATCTTCTTTGACGTGCTTTTTTTTTTCATGGCAGGAAAACAACATCTCCAAGTTCCTAGCAACATAAATACACTGTGTTGAATAGCTGAGCTGCCAAAAATGTATATGCACCTGTACTATCACTCCAATATTTTTTATGGAAATGGAATGGTTCTTTTGCATTGCAAACATGACACTGGACTCTGAACTGCTGCTAATCATTATTCTTTTGTCTATAATATTCTGACAATTGATACACGTCTCACACCAAGAAGTATATCAGAGCCTTTAATGTCAGGGATGCTATAATACTTGTTTTTGGAGACTTTTACTTATTATAAGTTATATTGAACAGGGCTTACGAAGCTGGATTTTGTCTTTTTCTTCTGTAGAACTGTAACTCTGGGCAGCACTGGAGAAAGCGCAGGTCTCTGGACTTCCACGACAGTTCTTCAATATCCATGGGTCCTCTAATGTTGTCAGAAGGAAACACAGGTGAACATTTCATTCAACTGTTTTAATTAGTAAGTTATTATTTCTATCATTAATATATTACATTTCATTATTTTCCCTATTCACAGATAAGTGGGTCAAAGACCCAGTGAAGGTATCCAAGGCTTCTTCTCTGTGTGCTTCTCTGATGGTGTTGTTTGTCTTTATGATGAGTGTCTTGATCCTCTTTTAAAATATTTCTGCGAGAAAATTGGAAGCATTTAACATACATATAATCTAATGTCATTATAATTAATGTTGCACTGATGTCACGCTGGTTGTGGGTTTCTAAAGGTTTCTTTACTTCATGGCAGTTATAACTGTGGCATAATAAGCAAATTGTTGTTTTAATCAGTTTTATTAAATATGCATACTACTATATTAATCTTACGGTATTTTACTTGGGATTACGTGGAACAATGGCAAAGCCAATCAGATTCATGCTAATTAAAGTCATGCAAAAACATTACAAGACTGTTTATTTTCAGTTCAATTAAGCTTTAAAAATTAATATGTTTGTGTAGGAGTTCAATGAAGTGTTTCTATGAAAAGACTAACATTGGGTACTTTTAAACAATATCACAGTATTTAACAGTCCAAACAATGCTACACATATGCCTGTCACAATTATAACTTTTTGTTGGGAGATATATTGTCACAGAAACAATTAGGATAAATGATATACAGTATTTTAAAAGCATTTCATGTCCATTCTAACAAAAGGCACATATGCCTCATGCCTTATATGCTGGTAAATCTAATTTTCTAGAGACATTTTATTGTTTATTTCTTTATTTTACAAACTGTCTGTAGTCATTAGGAAATTCCCCTTAAGAACAATGTCTATTTACTTTTAAAATCTCAAAATTAATCCTGTGAAAACCTTTTTGTATTACAGTATTTTACATTTAAATGTTTTATAATCTTGACAAAATACATTATTGTTGGATATGTCTAAGTCTCACTATTGAGAGAGAAATGTATACATTTGTGACAGAAAAATGCATCATCATCAACAACAACAAACAAACAAATAAGATTCAAAAGCGTTTGGGCTTTTTTGATATAATGCCTAAACAAAATTTTTTAACCTCTTATATTTAACCTCTTTTTTTTCAACTTATTCAGACATAAGGGTTTTATTTTTATATTTCATATAACTGTACCCACATGGAAAAAACGTATATAAACAAATGTGTTTCAATATAGGTTTTGATATAGGTTTTTAATATATGTGACATATAAAATTGGCCGTTTTCCTATATTATATGAACATACAATAAAATCACTATTAATCACAGGAATGGGACCGGACTGGAAAAAAATGTCAGCGGGAGTGGGCGGGACCGGGAATACACTTTGATCCCTAACTTTATACACAAATATAGCCTACCTTTTATATAAATAAACTACAAACTAGGGGTGTGCGATATGAAGATTTTTGATCATGGACGATAAAAATGTCTCCACGATCTAGGGTTGCCACCTTCAATACAGAAAAATAAGGGACGCCTGGGGGGACACCCCTCAGGGCCATGATGACCACAGGTCCGATGACGTGCCAGTGGTGGTAAATCACAACTTAAAACATGTTTTCATAAAAATATTAATTGCTAATGAACTTTAGTAATTGTATAAGGTGGCGTGATCACAGATTTTGGATAAAATATTTGTCATTGTTTGCAGACAGTAACACCATCCAAACAGTGAAACCACATAACCGATCTACAAACATTTCTAAATTCATGTAAAACACACATTTTAAGATTAAGTTAATCTATTTTATATAGTATTTTGTTAATTCTACAGTAGCCTATTGAATAATGCAATCATTTAAATTAGTTAAGTAGTTTATTTGCTTCACATAGGCACTATATTTTTATTATTAAATATATATCTCTTATCTCTTATTAAAATAATGCTTATGTGTCTGACTGTACACCTTAACCGTAATAAACAAAATGCTAACACTTTAAAATAAGGTTCATTACTTAACTACATTAATTAAGATTAACTAATAATGAACTGGACTTACACTCACCTAAAGGATCATTAGGAACACCTGTTCAATTTCTCATTAATGCAATTATCTAATCAACCAATCACATGGCAGTTGCTTCAATGCATTTAGGAGTGTGGTCCTGGTCAATACAATCTCCTGAACTCCAAACTGAATGTCAGAATGGGAAAGAAAGATGATTTAAGCAATTTTGAGCGTGGCATGGTTGTTGGTGCCAGACGGGCCGGTCTGAGTATTTCACAGTCTGCTCAGTTACTTAGATTTGGAAAAGGGAAAAACATCCACTATGTGGCAGTCCTGTGGGTGAAAATGCCTTGTTGATGCTAGAGGTCAGAGGAGAATGGGCCGACTGATTCAAGCTGATAGAAGAGCAACTTTGACTGAAATAACCACTCGTTACAACCGAGGTATGCAGCAAAGCATTTGTGAAGCCACGACACACACAACCTTGAGGCGGATGGGCTACAACAGCAGAAGACCCCACCGGGTGCCACTCATCTCCATTACAAATAGGAAAAAGAGGCTACAATTTGCACGAGCTCACCAAAATTGGACAGTTGAAGACTGGAAAAATGTTGCCTGGTCTGATGAGTCTTGATTTCTGTTGAGATATTCAGATGGTAGAGTCAGAATTTGGCATAAACAGAATGAGAACATGGATCCATCATGCCTTATTACCACTGTGCAGGGTGGTGGTGTAATGGTGTGGGGGATGTTTTCTTGGCACACTTTAGGCCCCTTAGTGCCAATTGGGCATCGTTTAAATGCCACGGCCTACCTGAGTATTGCTTCTGACCATGTCCATCCCTTTATGCCCACCATATACCCATCCTCCGATGGCTACTTCCAGCAGGATAATGCACCATGTCACAAAGCTCGAATCATTTCAAATTGGTTTCTTGAACATGACAATGAGTTCACTGTACTATAATGCCCCCCACAGTCACCAGATCTCAACCCGATAGAGCATCTTTGGGATGTGGTGGAACGGGAGCTTCGTGTCCTGGATGCGCATCCCACAAATCTCCATCAACTGCAAGATGCTGTCCTATCAATATGGGCCAACATCTCTAAAGAATTCCTTCAGCACTTTGTTGAATCAATGCCTGGTAGAATTAAGGCAGTTCTGAAGGCATAAGTGGGGCCAAACACAGAATTAGTGGTGTTCCTAATCCTTAAGGTGAGTGTATACAGCAATTGTTCATCTTTGTTGATGTTAATTTCCACATTTAATAATATTTTATTAAAATCTTTTTATATTAGTTAATGCACTGAACCATGCGCGTTTTTGCATTTGCACGGGGGTTACGGGGGTCATGACCCCCTCAAAAATCAGACCCATCTAATATAACCCCCCCCCCCCCCCCCCCCCCCAATATCATCATTCAGATTAAATATGAAATATTCTGAATGCATACTTTTGTTCGTTTTCTTTATTAATTTTATTTGCCAGCAAGAAAGATAGTATCATATTTTAAATAATCTGTAATGTACCCCCCGCACCGACTACTTGGTATTACCCAACCCGCTTTCTCTAACGTTACCAAGTTTTCACTATTTTTCGCAGTCGCTGAGATGAATGGTTGGAGAAAGCTGACGGAAAGATGAAAAGGACGCTAAAAGGCAGCCAGATGACGATGTTTCATTGTTGGTCGACACCAGACGAAAAAAAAAAATTCCTGACCAAACGGAGGTCCACTGTTGCCAAGTTAGCTGTTAAGTTAGCTCAGCGTTTCTCAAACTGGTGGGGATACAGACATGACAAGTGGGGCTCGACAAACAGTTTTTTTTTGCCCGTCTTTTTATTCCTTTATTCATTGACCATACACTCAAAACAAAACAAAGACGCATTTAAATGTACGCCTTACCTTTTCACACGTAAGTTTAAAAGTTTTTCAAGACGACCGTTATTGATCGATGTCTATGGTTGTATCAGTTTATGGTTCCCATGGAGACGCGTCATTCATTGCTTTTTTTTTTCTCTTTTTTTTTTTATTAATGCCAAAACACTTAATAACATGCCTTCAAACACAACAACCTCAAAACAATAGATGACAAATACGAGAAAAAAAGAATAAATAATTCAAAGAACATATAAATAACATAAACCAGAGGGGGAAAATTATACAAGGTTAAACATCGAAAGCATTTTTTGACTTTTGAATGACTTTTTGTTTTTTATGCCCATCAAAGATAAAACGTAAGAATTATAGTCAACCAGAAAAATTGACAGTACTGGGTTCTTACCCAAAAATTTACACTTATGAATAAAAAAGTTTCCAAGGACAATAAAAAGATTAACAATATATTGAATACAAAAATTAGAGTTGTAATAAAAGAAAATAATATCAAAAGTATTGATAGAAATTCTAGCATTTGTTTTATCTGAGAGATAGGTACATAACTCATTCCAAAATGATTTAACACAAACACATTCACAAAAAAGATGTACAATGGTCTCTTCTAAATTACAGAAAGTACAATTTTTTTCAATATTTTGCATATACTTATTAAGTTCACTATTACAAGGGTAGCATCTATGTAATATTTTAAATGTGACTTCTTTTATTTTGTTTGTTAATAAATATTTGTGTGGAAGAGACCAAGCGGCACTCCAGTTAACATTGTACAATGCCATCCATTTAAAAGAAGATGCTGGAATAGATTTTCTGTTGATATGATTTCGAACAAAGTGGTTATTGAATTTGTCCTCAACAATCAAAATCCCTTCTACTGAGATAGAATTGTTAGGGGTATAAATAGAAACAGGATTAAAGCTCTGCTCTCCTTTCAATAGAGTTTATATACCACTAGGAATGGCATTAAATACAGTGTTATATTATTTTAATGAATTATCTTTATTAATATGAATTATATGAATTATTAATAATTTATCCAAAAAGACACATGATGACTTAGGTCAATCCATTACAGAGAAGAGATAGGAAACTCTTGATAGACCCTCAGCTTTTGACAATAAGACTCGACCAGTGAGAGACAAATCTCTTGCTAACCAAGAATTAAACTTCTTTCTAATCATGTCTTTAATAGGATTGACATTAAGTTCTGATAGGACTATGTCTGAATTTAAAGATATTTTTACACCCAAATAATTAATTACATCTTTAAGCTGAATTCCACAAATTGCTGTTTTATCTATATTTTGTAATGACAATATCTCACATTTTGAAATATTAAGAAATAGGCCAGACACTTGAGAAAAATCTTTAATGATCTCCATTGCTTTAGGAACCTCTGACTGATCTTTTAAGAAAAGCGTGGTATCGTCTGCATATTGGGAGATTTTTATTTCTTTTTCATTGTTTCTAATACCTTTAAACACATTGTTTTGGTTTACCATTAAATATAAAATTTGAGTAACTAACAGAAAGAGAAAGTGGGAGATGGGGCAACCCTGTCTTATTCCTCTGTAGATCGAAAATTTTGGTGTTGTTCCAGATATAAGTTTAACACAACTATTTCCTCTTACATATAAAGTTTTTACTGCATTAATAAAATAATTATTAAAATCAAAGTAATGTAACACACTAAAAATGAAGTTGTGGCTAACAGTATCGAAGGCTTTTTGGAAATCTAAAAACATAATTAGAGATGGATCTGAAACTAAGTCACGATAATCAATCAAATCAAGAACTAACCTTATATTATTTGATATGTGACGGCCCTTTATAAATCCAGATTGGCACTCATCAATTAAGTCATCCAGGCCATATTTAAGACGTTTTGTCAAAATAGAAGCTAAAATTTTATAGTCATTATTTAATAATGTGATTGGTCGCCAATTATTAATCAAAAGAGTATCTTTATGAGATTTTGGTATTAAACTAATAACACCCTCTCTCATTGACGGTGGAAGGCATATATTGACAAATGATTCTTCATAAACCGCGAGTAAAAATTTAGATAAATGGTCACAAAAAGTTTTATATAATTCTGAAGTCAACCCATCACTCCCCGGTGATTTATTGTTTTTTAAGTTATTAATGGCTTCTTTAACTTCTTCAAATGATATTTTTTTTAGAACATATGGAATTAAAGTCATTACTAACAGATCTCTCTAAAGTAACAGAATTTAAAATAGAAAAAGGGTCAACGACACTCAAGTCACTTTTGTATAAATTACTAAAAAAATCTGTAATATGCGATGAAATTATATTTTTATCCTCACAAACAACACCATCAATTTTCATTTTCCTAACCGTATTGACCTCCACTCTTCTTTTTTCAAGATTAAAGAAGTATTTACTATTTTTTTCTCCCATTTCTAACCACTGTTTTCTTGACCTAATAAAAGCTCCCTTGGCTTTTTCTTCATATATTTTGTCAAGTTTATTTTGGAGTTTATTTAAAGAGACCTGATCTTCTAAAGTGAAAGTGCCTTTCTCTATTAAATTATTAATTGCAGCTGAAATTTCAAGTAAATCTGCTTTCCTTTTGATAGCTAATCTTTTACCATAAGACCTAACAGCACATCCTATTTAAAATTTTAAAAGTTCCCATTGTTTACCAAACATACCAATATTAATTGCAGAGTTCCAATGTTTATGAATAAGTCTTTCTATGATGGATTTCAAGTCATCATAATTTAGTAACGAGCTATTGAGTTTCCAGTATCCTCCACTAATTATATTGTCCTTACGTCCCGATAATGAAATTTTAAGTGTAATAACTTTATGGTCTGTCAGAGCAGCAGGCAATATAGATGAATCCAATATAAACTGCTCTAAGTCTGAAGAAACCCATCAAAGGTCAATGCGGGATTGTAGTGAGAAATTTTTGTTGCTCCAAGTAAATTGCTTAGTTAAAGTGTTTTTTACCCTCCAAATATCTATTAAATCAAGACTATAACTTAAACGTAAGAGGTCACTAGACTCACTGTTCGCTCTAGGGGGAATCTATCTATGGATCCATTCATGACCAAATTAAAGTCACCACCTATAATTAATTTTGCATTAGGTTTGCTTCTCATGGTAGAATTTACATAGTTTTCAATTTCACCTAATAACAAAGTGTTTGCATCTTTTGAACAATACCCATAAACATTAACCATAATGAATTTACAGTCATTCATATCAATCAGTAATATTAACCAATGACCTCTAGAGTCTGCTTTACTCCACACACATTTTCCATGGAAAGTATGTGCCAAAATTGCCACTCCACCCGAGTGACTGGAACCGTGAGCCAACCACATCTCACCTCCCCATTGGTTTTTCCAAAAATTAAAATCCTCAGGGCACGAATGAGTTTCTTGAATGAAAATTAAATCACTTTTGAGTTCTTTGCAAAAAAGAAAAAAAGCTTTTCTTTTAACCAAGTTCCTCAGACCTCTGGCATTAATAGAACCTAACTTGAACACCATAAAAAAGGCGAATTCAATCAAATAATAATAAAAAAGTACTTTTAGAAAAAAAAAAAAAAAAAAAAAAAAAAGCTCTGCTTTTCTCCCTCTAAATCCGAAAGTAGAGGCAAACAGCCATATAGCAATTGTAAACTAAATCGCAAATAAAAGTGCTTATCTTCACAACAGTCATCCTTAAGTTTGCTTTAAGTGAACAGGACTCAGTATCCGTTTTTTCTGGAACGACTTCTCTGCCGTCAACGTATGCTTTGGCTCCGACGAAATAAGCCTTTTTTCCCTCGTTGCGTGCTTTTTGTATGTAAGGCCAAAGCAATGCACGGGACGCTTTTTCTTCCTTTGTCAGGTCTTCTCCAAAACGTAGTTTGCGTTCTTTAAGATAGTCGCTGTTTTTTGCACTCTTCCAGATGGAGTCTCTCACCCAGCGCAGCGCAAAAAGGGTGATAACAGCCCTCGCTCGACCCGACACCGGCCTGCCCAATCTATGAGCTACATCCACCGCTTCACTCATCTTTGTCGTGAGTTCAGGTGCCACTCCCTTGCATATCTCCGTCACCTTGACCTTTACGTTTTCATTTTCTGCCTCTGGAACTCCGTATAATCGTAAACACCACCTCCGTTTGTAGCGCTCTGCATCAATTATTCTGTTTTCCAACTGAGATACAGCTCTTGCTTGCTCAGTAATTTTGGCTGTTAGTTCGATTTTAGATTTCTGCAAATCCACAATTTCAGCGTTGACAAAAAGGAGGGATGATTTCAACTCTTCAATGGTGTTAGAATTAGTTTTAATCATTTCTTCAAGGGAGTCAGCTCTCTTGTTGAGGACAGTGATGATGTTCTCTTGTAGCTCAAGTAACGAGAGATCACCTTTAGATTTCTTTGAAGCTGGGCTATTTGACGGCATTTCGGGGAGAGGTTTACAGGATCTACCAAAGTCAAGTTCTTTTGAAGAACCTCTCATCTTGTTAGATACCGCAGGGTATGAGTGGTCCAAAAGTTTCTGAGGATCTCTTTTTTGCTTTGTATTACGCCACTCATTTTAAGCTTTTTATCGTTAGCAATGTCGGTTCTACTGATTCCAATGTGTTTTTTCTTTTAAAGTTTTTAAGTTGTATTTCACTTAAAGAATTTAAGCATTACTACTGATAAGCACTTAAACAAACTAGATAATCCGTCTATTTACGCATTTTGAAGGAGTAATGGCCAAAGCCTTTACAGAGAAAATGATTATGCGTGCGTCGTCGGCGCCATTTTGTCGCCCTCCCCGTCATTCATTGCTTGTCACAACGCAAGCCACAATGGCGCTGAATGACTGATGATCTGCTTTTATTTCCCTTTTCATTCAAAATTTCACACAAATTCGTTAGCTTTAGCAGGATATATCTGATAGTCCGATTGTCAAATATGTGCAAGAGGGTGTGTTTTGTTTTTCAAACACCTTTATAACGGTCGCGTTAGTTGAGCTGTCTGCGCAAAGTATTTTAGGTAAGTTAAAGTTATCTAACTCATTAAAATACCTAAAACGTACATTATTAGGAATTTCCCACCTCCGGCTCAATTATTATTATTATTATTATTATTATTATTATTATTATTATTATTATTATTATTATTATTGTTTTTGTTTTTTTGCATGGAGTTTGCAAAATCACAAAATGAATCAAAAAGCACAACTAACGTTAACGTTAGTCCACACTTGTATTTTCTTATTAGAGTCTTATTTCATGCAAAGTGATAATGTTATTGCACTTTCATTTTCTCTATTTCTATCAAGAAAATGATTCAATAAATAAATAAATAATTAAATAATATATATATAAATATATACGCCATTGACTCCACCCACATATGTCTTCCTGCTTTTTTGTTGTAATAAGGAAATAAACATTTAAGCACGACGAAACTTCCACGTACAGGTATCACATTTCCTTATAACAGTAGTCTGTATATATGAAATATAAATGAGAACATTAAATAACGATTTTAAGAATGTAATAATTAACATGAGTAACATCAGTACAACCGTTACATCAACGGGTTTCAGTTTCATCTTGTCGCTGAACCGAAACTACTCACTGTTGACACGGGGTTATCTTTGCTGATGTGAACTGTTTTTTAGTTTGTCTAATTTTCTTAGTACAACTTTAACATGTACAACAAAATGTTGGAAGCATAGAGATTAAAGTTCAGCCGTACTACATATACTATCATATGAATTCAGCAGATGCTTTTATCCAAAGTGACTTACAGTGAAAACAAGCTGAATGTTTGATCAGTGTGTGCTGATGAGAAACAAATAAGCTATTTCTAGGAAGACTTTTTGAAGAATTCCATTTACATGCTTAAGCCATAAACGTTCAAAGCATATTTTTGTAACACAAGGCAACATATAACTCTCAACTGTAAATAAAATGCTATATATATATATATATATATATATATATATATATATATATATATATATATATATATATATATATATATATATATATACACACACACACACATACATACACCGGTATATATATATATATATATATATTAAAAAAATTATGCGGATGATGCTTACTGCATAATGATTTATTGTTTTCAGATTTAGTGAAAAATAACAGAAGATGCCGAATGGAAATTTAAATAATAAATAAACAAAGACATGAGACTGACTCATTTGGGGACAGAGAAGACTTCAGAACCATGGATCCTGGTTTCAAAGAGAAAAACAAACAAAAATGTGATGTTACCAGTTTCTCACAGACCCCTTGCCTGTGTAAGTCTTAATAATCGTGTTTACCTTCAACATAGTACCCTAAAATGTATTTGATACTTGAGCCAAACACTGAATCACTACATGTAAAAAATCAAATTTTTTTTTTTTTTTTTTTATTAAAGGTTGTGTAAATATATAAACATGTAGATGTAAATTAGTATTGTGATCACACAATTTATTATCCAGACCCGCATAATTTGTAGTATTTTATGTAATGTTAGTGTGAGAGTAGTGCAGTGAAGTATATTTATAAAGTAAATGTATTTTTTAGTTGGCATAAAGCGAAATTGCAATCATTTTTTCTTCCATATTTTTAGGGAAGAGGTTGTTGAAAATATTTGCTAATCTTTAATCTTAATATTTAAATTCATGTAGTGCATAATTATTTTCAACAGCACTATAACATTATGTCTTCTGTTTTACAGTAGGCAGAAGAAGTCCAAATTATGATCGCCCCAACAGTAAGTGAATTAAATGACATGGCAACAGCAATTTCATGTTTTGATGAAAGTTTTCCATTAAAACAGTATTCCATCTGCATACATAATAAATAAAAGCATAACATGTAGTACAGTATCTAAAATCCAAAGGCAGCAGGAGGAGCAGGAGCAGGAAAGGCTTGAATCAGAAGCCAGGGTTGTGTTGTTTCTTGTTGTTGCGTAAGTAACATTGATTTTGCATATTTTCTTTTGGGTTTTGTTGGAATATGATTGTGTGTCATTTTCATGGTTGTGTACCAACATAGGAAATAGGTGTGAAGTGTTGTTGGGTAGAGGTCGACAGATATTGGATTTTACTGATACGGATAGCTAAGTTGCTCTACACTGGCCGATACCAATTCATCAAGCAATAGTTTTTTTAAATGGATCCTGAACGAAAACATAAATAGTTATTTTAAAATAATTATATATATATATATATATATATATATATATATATATAAACCTACCTAAGCATAATTTGTAAATGAATAGCAATGTTATTATTAGTAATTATTAAATTGATCATTAACATTAGTTCATAGATTATTACCTAATGTTTACAGAAGAAGTGTAGAAAAAATATGAAAAATGTGTTAGGCTAATAATAGTAAATGTTGAAATTTTAAATTGAAATTAACACTCTAACAAGGAACAATACTTATACAGCTTTTATTAATCTTGACGTTACAAATGGACTCTTTATTGTAAAGTGTTTCCATTTTATATCAACATTCATACTTAAAGACAGCTTAATCTTTAATTATGTACGCAAAGGCCATAGAACTGAAATGACATACATGTGGATACTGTATGTATACTCTCACATTTTATTTGCTTCTATTTTAGAACACTTGATGATTATCTAAGGTACTACTCACACCTGACGCATCGCATTGACTTTAAGTGGCAGTCTAAAACAGTTTATTGGATCACCAAATGGGCAAAAGTTCACTTCACGAATGAACAATTGCTTTTGTTTGCAGTTCGCTGTTTAAAAAAAACAGAGCAAATGGAAAGAGAATTCACAATATATAGGGTATTATAGCTCGATAAACAAATCATACTTTATTAGATCCACAGAAAGACAAATATTTTGCTGAAAATGCACAATACATATTATAGCCTAGGGTAAAGTCATTATGTACATTTACAATAATCTGGGAGAACTATCATGTAATTTAATGGAAAACTATGTGAATGGCGCTCTGTGGTGGGCACGGTTTTATGTGGGTTGCATTCAGGGACGGACTGGGACTAAAAAACGGCCCTGGACTTTGACTAGGCAAGGCCCAAAGCAATCGGGCGCCCGTAAACTCGACAACAACAACAATAACGCCTGGCATGAGTGTCACAAGACTTTAATTGTGGCTCATGATACCATACCATCCAAATTATAGCAATAGCACAGATGTTGACTAGATGTTCAGCTGTAGTGAGTGTCTTTCTCTGGTTTAAGCTCAACCTGAATAAACAAAGATGGAATGGATTTATTTTTTTAAACAGGTTTTATTCCAAGATGGCATGGAATAGTTTATATAATATGCTGTTATAACAGAATCAGGGTATCTTTCGTCCATTCCAAATCCGTTTTCATTTAAAAAAACAGAAAACAAAAGACTCAAGAGGATTCAAGTGAGAGAAAATGAATTCAATAAGGAGAAATGGAAAAATGACTTGTTTATTCGTTATTCCATCTAGGTTAACAAACAGAAAATTAGTTTTTGACTTGATTTCTCATTTTGTCGTTTGGGGTTTAAAAAACAGTTTATAGCTTCAATATTTCATTCGCACTTGTGGGCGGAGCTGAAACGCTCCTTTCATCTGATTGGTCGAATCGCTCCGCCTTTAACTCGGTCTTACATTCTTTCAGAATAAGAGTCTTATAAGAGTAGTGTCTGAAACCACCGCACACTGTTAATTAACATAATATTTGAGTCAGATGTTGCTGCGCACATAATTCGTGCTGCTGTGACTTGCAAGTCACCCCTTTAAATTATTTCTAGGTTATAGTATTGTATGAATATTGTCCCACTGTAAATACAGTACAAATAGTTTTGTCTCCTTGGATAAAAGTGAAGTGGAAATAAAAATCAATAATAGACTGAACAGTTCCATGATAATATGTCTGTAACATTTACCACTCTCTTATTTTAAGTCAAAAGGCACTAGGTAGGTGTGTGTGTGACATTAATAATTAATTGGGAAAATTAATATAATTAAATTTATGAAATAAATTAGTAATATTAGTTTTATTACATAATAAATTGAATGATGTTTTTCTTTTAGTCTTCTTTGTTGGCCTTGAGAAAGCCAACATATATTTGAACATTATTATCATTTATTATGGGAGTAATTGACAATGACTAAAATTTTAATGTTTCACCAAATTTCCTTCTCAAAAAATCCTAGTGACTTTCATAATCTGAGCAATGAAGGTCTTACACTTAATGTCCACTAGAGGAGTAGACAGGATTTCTATTTACGTAAAATGGCAAATAAATACATGAATTTCATGTGTACTACCATGAATATCCCATATCTGTGTACAAGAATAAACTTCACACTTCAAGCTGTACTTAAAACTTCCCATTCTGGCTTTTTCAACGTACCTCCAAATTTATTTTAAGATTTATTTTTTATTCACACTGGTTTATGCATTTAATGTTTGTCCATCTGGAACTTTTATTTTTCATGAGCTGTACATTTTAAGATGTACTCAGTGTTGATAAATCACATGCACTGAATGTAAAGTGCTAATGTCAGGACTCTCACTCCTCCTCCTGGATGGCCAGTGTCCTGCAAAGTTTAGATATCCCAAATAAACACACCTAAGCTAAACAAGGTCTTCAGGATCAGTAGCAATGTCCAAGCAAGTGTGTTGGAACTGAACTCTGCAGAACATGGTTCTCCCGGTTCAGGACTGGGTTTTAAATCTGTAAATTAATTTGTACAGTTGGGTGTCTGCATGCAGAGGTGTACTTCAGTAAGTACAATGTAAACTGTAATCTATAAAGACAAAATCTTCAGATCAGCATTTAGGCCATTGCCTTGAGGTCTCCATCCATTGGTCAAAACAGACCTCGCACCCCACCACACTCCTGCTAGCTGTCAACATTAATTGCGGCTGGTGCCAAATAAAAAAATGTATGTATCCCTTGTTTATTGTTCAAATTCACTACCCTTTCGTTATGTTCGGGATGAAAACATCCACTCAATTAAACTGCTATAAGCATTAGATAATTTTTTTTTCTCCCTAATTTATTGTTGGTGGCTGTTTTTTTTCACTGACTTCCATTATAATGACATGTTTGATTGCAAAGCCATGACACATAATCATGCATTCTTGATTGTTTGTGGTTTTCCCTGTTGGGAAGAGGTAACATTTGTTATTTTTTTACAGTTGATCACTAGGTGGGACCATCAACCCTTTAGATAGGCCTGTGCAAAAAAAAACTTAGTTTCTGACTTGTATATGGAGTTATATGGAGTATAACATCAAATTATATTGTGTGTATGTGTTTAAGAGATAGATAGAGAGAGAGAGAGAGAGAGAGAGATAGACTTTTGCGCACTTACCTTGATGTATTTGAGAAAATCTAAATGTACACCTCAGCTCTCAGAACTACATGGAGTATTTATGCACCTGCTGCCTTTTAATGGTGGTGATAAGTATCAGAGATGGGACCAAGTCACACATGTGCAAGTCTCAAGTAAGTCTCAAGTCTTAACCTTCAAGTCTCAAGTAAGTCCCAAGTATTTTTTTCTTGGGCAAGTCAAGTCAAGTCAAGTCACAAGCTATGTCAAGTCAAGTCCAAGTCAAGTCACCTTAATATTGTTATTTTACCTGCAGAATCTGATCTTAATAAAGTTATTTATTAAGACTTGAGACTTACTTGAGACTTGCACATGTGTGACTTGGTCCCATCTCTGGCTCTACTACATGAGTTCCATTTTCCAGCAGACTTTAGCTCCAACCCTAATCAAACAAACCTACCAGTGATGTTCAATTCTGCGTCCGAAAGCCTAGGCAGTTGACTTGCTCCCTCGTTGCCGTATGAGGCAATGATTTTACATGCAGCGTTTTTGCATGAAGGCATCTCATGAAACTGATTTTGGACAGGCTTCTGAGGCAGTGTTATGGTTTAATGATCTTCAACAAAATATAACTAATTTTGGTGATTAATAAACTATTTGAATTACTATAATAAGACAAGATATAAGTAACTGTCAGTAAATTAAAATAATTTGGATTTGCATTGTAAATACTCATGTTCAGTAAAATACATCATGGAATCAAACAAAATTGTAACTTCCTAAAATTATTTATTTTTCACTTCTGCCAATAGTGTTTGAAATGTTTTACATTTTCAACATGGAGTCCATAAAACAAATAACAGCTAAACATCCAACAGACTCCTCTCTGAACACCTCTCTCTCTCTCTCTCTCTCTCTCTCTCTCTCTCTCAAACACAGTTTACATACAACGTTAAACTGTTACATTTCTCCTCTCTCTCTCTCTCTTTCACAAACACACACACACACTCTCTCTCTCTCAGAGTATAGAATATAAATATGACATATTTTCAGTTGTTTCATACTTTTTTTGTTATGTACAGTACAGACCAAAAGTTTGGACACACCTTCTCATTCAAAGAGTTTTCTTTATTTTCATGACTATGAAAATTGTAGATTCACACTGAAGGCTTCAAAACTATGAATTAACACACATGGAATTATATACGGAATTATATACATAACACAAAAGTGTGAAACAACCAAAAATATGTAATATTCTTGGTTCTTCAAAGTAGCCACTTTTTGTTTTGATTACTGCTTTGCACACTCTTGGCATTCTCTTGATGAGCTTCAAGAGATAGTCACCTGAAATGGTCTTCAACAGTCTTGAAGGAGTTCCCCGAGAGATGCTTAGCACTTGTTGGCCCTTTTGCCTTCAGTCTGCGGTCCAGCTCACCCCTAAACCATCTCGATTGGGTTCAGGTCCGGTGACTGTGGAGGCCAGGTCATCTGGAGCAGCACCCCATCACTCTCCTTCTTGCTCAAATAGCCCTTGATGCCTTCAGTGTGACTCTACAATTTTCATATTCATGAAAATAAAGAAAACTCTTTGAATGAGGTGTGTCCAAACTTTTGGTCTGTAGCCTACTGTACATAACAAAAACGTATGAAACAACTTAAAATACGTCATATTTATATTCTGTACTGTCTCATGATTGGGTAATCGCGGCAGCTACATTAGTTTTTCTGATTAATTGTTTTGCTCTGTGAGAAAGACAAGGTAACAAAATATTCGGGGCTTATGCCCCCTTAGCCCAGCCCTAGCGCCGCCCCTGGAATGCGTTTTTTTGACGGCCTGCTAGCGGATCATTAGGGGCCGTTCACATCACGTCTTTTGCGCGCGCAAGTTCGTTATTTCCAATGTAGGCGCGCGGTATGCGCGCTCATAATGGAAGCAACGCGCGCGCGTCGCACCGCATCGAGTTAAAAACATCTAAACTTTTCAGAATTCCTCAAGCGCACTGCGGGTCATGTGACAATAAATAACCAATCAGCTTCATCCTTTCCCGTATCAACGTTGAAAGCTCAGCTAAGATGAAGGAGCAGCTGTTCATAGCTGTATATGGATTGCCATTTTGAAACGAATTTAGTAGCAGAGCTACTGCGAGCGATTTTTAGTGCTGCAAATCCATTTATACTTTGCTGAAATTTCCGCGTGTTCATTGAGAGAGAGCGTGTCATGGATGCTTAGCAACGACAGACGCCCCAGGAGCACTTCTGCCCGAGCGCTTTGGAAAGAAGGAGAAAGCGGCGCGACTATCGTTTTCCACGCGTTTTTAGGCGCGAACTATTGAAGACAAAAGCGATGACCCTCGGTACCTCTCAGGCTGACATGTTGATGTGATATCTGATTTAAGTGGGCGTGGTGTGTGTAAGGTAGAGAGGGCATGACTGATGATAGTGTCCTGATCCAGTCACGACGCTATTCTCAGCCTGCGCTCCAGCTGAGTAATCAACTTTATTTAAAAAAATAATTTATATATTTTATATTCAAACTGAAAACATGATGTGATTAACACTCAAGTCATTCAAGTCATCGTGTCTCAAGTCAAGTCAAGTCCCGAGTCTCTAACTTCCAAGTCCGAGTCAAGTCTCAAGTCCTAAAAATAGCGACTCGAGTCGACTCGAGTCCAAGTCACCAAGTCACAAGTCCCCATGTCTGATAAGTATAGACTAAACAAAAACAAAGTACATAGATTTAAACACGTGCATGCCATCCTGCTGGTCATTTGATGGTGAGAAGAGCAGCAAGCAATACGGGAAAGGGCTTGACTTGAACCAAAGTTTTAGAAATGATTATGCAGCTTGACCCCTCCAGCGAGTTGCTGATTATTTGAAGTTGGT
This sequence comes from Carassius gibelio, assembly GCF_023724105.1. Lineage (NCBI taxonomy): Eukaryota > Metazoa > Chordata > Actinopteri > Cypriniformes > Cyprinidae > Carassius > Carassius gibelio. The sequence goes on from NC_068398.1 coordinate 5,561,991, forward strand.
ATTGCATTTTGGTCCATAATCAATTATGTTCAAAGTAGTTTTTTAAAATAAGATTTAAAGGTTTTAAACTGGCTTCACCATCAAGAAAAGACAAGCATTTCACACATAGGCCATCCGTACTTTTCACCATCAAAAGGCAGCAGGTGCATAAACACACTTCTTTTTTTTTATTGTTTAGTCCATGTAGTTCTGAGAGCATGAGGTGCATATTTAGATTTTTTCAGATACATCAAGTTAAGTGCACAAAGGTCTCTCTCACTCTCTCTCTCTCTCCCTCTCTCTCTCTCCAACACAAACACACACACACTATAATTTGCTTTTAAACTCCATATAACTCTATATACAGGCCAGAAACTAAGCCTTTTTTTGCACAGGCCTATCTAAAGGGTTAATGGTCCCACCTAGTGATCAACTGTAAAAATAACAAATGTTACCTCTTCCCAACAGCGAAAACCACCAACAATCAAGAGTGCATGATTTTATGGTGTCATGGCTTTCCAATCAAAAAATGTCGTTATAATGGAAGTCAATGGGCAAAAACAGCCACCAACAATAAATGAGGGAGAAAAAATTAAAATTTAATGCTGCACAAAAACTAACAATACATCAAAGCCAATCTTGTTACTAATCTTTGACCTGTCCAAGACTGTCATAAAAAGTAAAAAAAATATCCAGTCCACAATTACTTTTTATATTGAAAATATAAAAATGTGTGTGTGTTTTTTCTTCCCAAATCTGTGACATCATTTATGAACTTGGTAATTAAAGAGTTAAAATCTTGGATTTTTTTTTTTTAACATTTGGTAGTTTTGATCAGGACTGAGGGTGATTATTAGATTTATGCCAAAAAAAAAAAAAAAAAAAATCTTTATCGGAGACATTTTTACAGCATTTTAATTTAGTGGGTGTTTTCATCCCAAACATAACAAAAGGGTAGTGAATTTACCCACAGTATACTGTTGAGTTTTGGAAAAATTTCAAGCATTTTCCCAAAATAAGTGTCAAAATAAGATTTGTCACCAAAAATCATTCCATTAGCTGAAACACAGAGAAAGTTGTGGCCAAAATAAGACTCAAATTTACCCCCTAGTGGACGAAAACGTCCCCAACAACGCATAGGGGGTATTGTGTAACAGCAAGTCATTTGTGCAAGTACATTTGACTTGCAGTTTTCCAAAACTTAATCATTTTTATTTGGCACCAGCTGCAGTAGTTAATGTTGTTTTATATTGCACAGCTATCATTGAGCTAAGGTATACCCCCTCC